>NW_028244842.1:0-62969 GCF_964263255.1 Lissotriton vulgaris
AAAAACGTCATGGAGGGCCTGGATGGCTTGGGATTGTGCTGATTTTTCTGTGATTTTCGTTTTTTTGGGCTGTTGTTGTGGCCTTTTCACCAGGGGTAGTGAGTGGTGCATGTGCCTAGTCTTTCTGTGGGGTGTCTTGAATTTAAACATCATGGAGGGCCTGGATGGCATGGGATTGTGCTGATTTTTCTGTGTTTTTTGATTTTTTGGGGTGTTCATGGGGACAGGCCATGTGGGTGGGAGCCATTTTGAGAGCTGCTACAGGCCCTGGCCATGTGCTGGGAGGGAGGGGGCCATTTTGAATGCAGGCAGTGTTCTTAGGTCTGCAACCATTTTGCCTAGCTTTCAACATTTATGCCCAGGGGTAGTGAGTGGTGCATAGGCCTAGTCTTTCTGTGGGGTGTCTTGAATTTAAACATCATGGAGGGCTTGGGATTAAGCTGATTTTTCTGGGACTTTCGTTTTTTTAGGCTGTTGTTGTGGCCTTTTCACCAGGGGTAGTGAGTGGTGCATGTGCCTAGTCTTTCTGTGGGGTGTCTTGAATTTAAACATCATGGAGGGCCTGGATGGCATGGGATTGTGCTGATTTTTCTGTGTTTTTCGATTTTTTGGGGTGTTCATGGGGACAGGCCATGTGGGTGGGGGCCATTTTGAGTGCTGCTACAGGCCCTGGCCATGTGCTGGGAGGGAGGGGGCCATTTTGAATGCAGGCAGTGTTCTTAGGTCTGCAACCATTTTGCCTAGCTTTCAACCTTTATGCCCAGGGGTAGTGAGTGGTGCATAGGCCTAGTCTTTCTGTGGGGTGTCTTGAATTTAAACATCATGGAGCGCTTGGGATTGTGCTGATTTTTCTGTGATTTTCGTTTTTTGGGCTGTTGTTGTGGCCTTTTCACCAGGGGTAGTGAGTGTTGCATGTGCCTAGTCTTTCTGTGGGGTGTCTTGAATTTAAACATCATGGAGGGCTTGGGATTGTGCAGATTTTTCTGTGATTTTTGTTTTTTTGGGCTGTTGTTGTGGCCTTTTCACCAGGGGTACTGAGTGGTGCATGTGCCTAGTCTTTCTGTGGGGTGTCTTGAATTTAAACATCATGGAGGGCCTGGATGGCATGGGACTGTGCTGATTTTTCTGTGTTTTCGATTTTTTGGGGTGTTCATGGGGACAGGCCATGTGGGTGGGAGCCATTTTGAGAGCTGCTACAGGCCCTGGCCATGTGCTGGGAGGGAGGGGGCCATTTTGAATGCAGGCAGTGTTCTTAGGTCTGCAACCATTTTGCCTAGCTTTCAACCTTTATGCCCAGGGGTAGTGAGTGGTGCAGAGGCCTAGTCTTTCTGTGGGGTGTCTTGAATTTAAACATCATGGAGGGCTTGGGATTGTGCTGATTTTTCTGTGATTTTCGTTTTTTGGGCTGTTGTTGTGGCCTTTTCACCAGGGGTAGTGAGTGGTGCATAGGCCTAGTCTTTCTGTGGGGTGTCTTGAATTTAAACATCATGGAGGGCTTGGGATTGTGCTGATTTTTCTGTGATTTTTGTTTTTTTGGGCTGTTGTTGTGGCCTTTACACCAGGGGTAGTGAGTGGTGCATGTGCCTAGTCTTTCTGTTAGGTGTCTTGAATTTAAACATCATGGAGGGCCTGGATGGCATGGGAATTTTGCCTGATTTTTCTGTGTTTTTCGATTTTTTGGGGTGTTCATGGGGACAGGCCATGTGGGTGGGAGCCATTTTGAGAGCTGCTACAGGCCCTGGCCATGTGCTGGGAGGGAGGGGGCCATTTTGAATGCAGGCAGTGTTCTTAGGTCTGCAACCATTTTGCCTAGCTTTCAACCTTTATGCCCAGGGGTAGTGAGTGGTGCATAGGCCTAGTCTTTCTGTGGGGTGTCTTGAATTTAAACATCATGGAGGGCTTGGGATTAAGCTGATTTTTCTGTGACTTTCGTTTTTTTGGGCTGTTGTTGTGGCCTTTTCACCAGGGGTAGTGAGTGGTGCATGTGCCTAGTCATTCTGTGGGGTGTCTTGAATTTAAACATCATGGAGGGCCTGGATGGCATGGGATTGTGCTGATTTTTCTGTGTTTTTCGATTTTTTGGGGTGTTCATGGGGACAGGCCATGTGGGTGGGTGCCATTTTGAGTGTGCTGCTACAGGCCCTGGCCATGTGCTGGGAGGGAGGGGGCCATTTTGAATGCAGGCAGTGTTCTTAGGTCTGCAACCATTTTGCCTAGCTTTCAACCTTTATGCCCAGGGGTAGTGAGTGGTGCATATGCCTAGTCTTTCTGTGGGGTGTCTTGAATTTAAACATCATGGAGGGCTTGGGATCGTGCAGATTTTTCTGTGATTTTTGTTTCTTTGGGCTGTTGTTGTGGCCTTTTCACCAGGGGTACTGAGTGGTGCATGTGCCTAGTCTTTCTGTGGGGTGTCTTGAATTTAAACATCATGGAGGGCCTGGATGGCATGGGATTGTGCTGATTTTTCTGTGTTTTTCGATTTTTTGGGGTGTTCATGGGGACAGGCCATGTGGGTGGGAGCCATTTTGAGAGCTGCTACAGGCCCTGGCCATGTGCTGGGAGGGAGGGGGCCATTTTGAATGCAGGCAGTGTTCTTAGGTCTGCAACCATTTTGCCTGGCTTTCAACCTTTATGCCCAGGGGTAGTGAGTGGTGCATAGGCCTAGTCTTTCTGTGGGGTGTCTTGAATTTAAACATCATGGAGGGCTTGGAATTAAGCTGATTTTTCTGTGACTTTCGTTTTTTTGGGCTGTTGTTGTGGCCTTTTCACCAGGGGTAGTGAGTGGTGCATGTGCCTAGTCTTTCTGTGGGGTGTCTTGAATTTAAACATCATGGAAGGCCTGGATGGCATGGGATTGTGCTGATTTTTCTGTGTTTTTCGATTTTTTTGTGGTGTTCATGGGGACAGGCCATGTGGGTGGGGGCCATTTTGAGTGCTGCTACAGGCCCTGGCCATGTGCTGGGAGGGAGGGGGCCATTTTGAATGCAGGCAGTGTTCTTAGGTCTGCAACCATTTTGCCTAGGTTTTCAACCTTTATGCCCAGGGGTAGTCAGTGGTGCAAAGGCCTAGTCTTTCTGTGGGGTGTCTTGAATTTAAACATGATGGAGGACTTGGGATTGTGCTGATTTTTCTGTGATTTTCGTTTTTTTGGGCTGTTGTTGTGGCCTTTTCACCAGGGGTAGTGAGTGGTGCATGTGCCTAGTCTTTCTGTGGGGTGCCTTGAATTTAAACATCAAGGAGGGCTTGGGATTGTGCAGATTTTTCTGTGATTTTCGTTTTTTTTGGCTGTTGTTGTGGCCTTTTCACCAGGGGTACTGAGTGGTGCATGTGCCTAGTCTTTCTGTGGGGTGTCTTGAATTTAAACATCATGGAGGGCCTGGATGGCATGGGATTGTGCTGATTTTTCTGTGTTTTTCGATTTTTTTTGGGTGTTCATGGGGACAGGCCATGTGGGTGGGGGCCATTTTGAGTGCTGCTACAGGCCCTGGCCATGTGCTGGGAGGGAGGGGGCCATTTTGAATGCAGGCAGTGTTCTTAGGTCTGCAACCATTTTGCCTAGCTTTCAAACTTTATGCCCAGGGGTAGTGAGTGGTGCCTAGGCCTAGTCTTTCTGTGGGGTGTCTTGAATTTAAACATCATGGAGGGCTTGGGATTGTGCTGATTTTTCTGTGATTTTCGTTTTTTTGGGCTGTTGTTGTGGCCTTTTCACCAGGGGTAGTGAGTGGTGCATGTGCCTAGTCTTTCTGTGGGGTGTCTTGAATTTAAACATCATGGAGGGCCTGGATGGCATGGGATTGTGCTGATTTTTCTGTGTTTTTCGATTTTTTGGGGTGTTCATGGGGACAGGCCATGTGGGTGGGGGCCATTTTGAGTGCTGCTACAGGCCCTGGCCATGTGCTGGGAGGGAGGGGGCCATTTTGAATGCAGGCAGTGTTCTTAGGTCTGCAACCATTTTGCCTAGCTTTCAACCTTTATGCCCAGGGGTAGTGAGTGGTGCATAGGCCTAGTCTTTCTGTGGGGTGTCTTGAATTTAAACATCATGGAGGGCTTGGGATTGTGCTGATTTTTCTGTGATTTTTGTTTTTTTGGGCTGTTGTTGTGGCCTTTTTACCAGGGGTAGTAAGTGGTGCATGTGCCTAGTCTTTCTGTGGGGTGTTTTGAATTTAAACATCATGGAGGGCTTGGGATCGTGCAGATTTTTCTGTGATTTTTGTTTTTTTGGGCTGTTGTTGTGGCCTTTTCACCAGGGGTAGTGAGTTGTGCATGTGCCTAGTCTTTCTGTGGGGTGTCTTGAATTTAAACATCATGGAGGGCTTGGGATTGTGCTGATTTTTCTGTGATTTTCGTTTTTTTGGGCTGTTGTTGTGGCCTTTTTACCAGGGGTAGTGAGTGGTGCATGTGCCTAGTCCTTCTGTGGGGTGTCTTGAATTTAAACATCATGGAGGGCTTGGGATCGTGCAGATTTTTCTGTGATTTTTGTTTTTTTGGGCTGTTGTTGTGGCCTTTTCACCAGGGGTACTGAGTGGTGCATGTGCCTAGTCTTTCTGTGGTGTGTCTTGAATTTAAACATCATGGAGGGCCTGGATGGCATGAGATTGTGCTGATTTTTCTGTGTTTTCGATTTTTTGGGGTGTTCATGGGGACAGGCCATGTGGGTGGGGGCCATTTTGAGTGCTGCTACAGGCCCTGGCCATGTGCTGGGAGGGAGGGGGCCATTTTGCATGCAGGCAGTGTTCTTAGGTCTGCAACCATTTTGTCTAGCTTTCAACCTTTATACCCAGGGGTAGTGAGTGGTGCATAGGCCTAGTCTTTCTGTGGGGTGTCTTGAATTTAAACATCATGGAGGGCTTGGGATTGTGCTGATTTTTCTGTTATTTTCGTTTTTCTTGGGCTGTTGTTGTGGCCTTTACACCAGGGGTAGTGAGTGGTGCATGTGCCTAGTCTTTCTGTGGCGTGTCTTGAATTTAAACATCATGGAGGGCCTGGATGGCATGGGATTGTGCTGATTTTTCTGTGTTTTTCGACTTTTTTGGGGTGTTCATGGGGACAGGCCATGTGGGTGGGAGCCATTTTGAGAGCTGCTACAGGCCCTGGCCATGTGCTGGGAGGGAGGGGGCCATTTTGAATGCAGGCAGTGTTCTTAGGTCTGCAACCATTTTGCCTGGCTTTCAACCTTTATGCCCAGGGGTAGTGAGTGGTGCATAGGCCTAGACTTTCTGTGGGGTGTCTTGAATTTAAACATCATGGAGGGCTTGGAATTAAGCGGATTTTTCTGTGACTTTCGTTTTTTTTTGGGCTGTTGTTGTGGCCTTTTCACCAGGGGTAGTGAGTGGTGCATGTGCCTAGTCTTTCTGTGGGGTGTCTTGAATTTAAACATCATGGAAGGCCTGGATGGCATGGGATTGTGCTGATTTTTCTGTGTTTTTCGATTTTTTGGGGTGTTCATGGGGACAGGCCATGTGGGTGGGGGCCATTTTGAGTGCTGCTACAGGCCCTGGCCATGTGCTGGGAGGGAGGGGGCCATTTTGAATGCAGGCAGTGTTCTTAGGTCTGCAACCATTTAGCCTAGGTTTTCAACCTTTATGCCCAGGGGTAGTCAGTGGTGCATAGGCCTAGTCTTTCTGTGGGGTGTCTTAAATTTAAACATCATGGAGGACTTGGGATTGTGCTGATTTTTCTGTGATTTTCGTTTTTTTGGGCTGTTGTTGTGGCCTTTTCACCAGGGGTAGTGAGTGGTGCATGTGCCTAGTCTTTCTGTGGGGTGTCTTGAATTTAAACATCATGGAGGGCTTGGGATTGTGCAGATGTTTCTGTGATTTTTGTTTTTTTGGGCTGTTGTTGTGGCCTTTTCACCAGGGGTACTGAGTGGTGCATGTGCCTAGTCTTTCTGTGGGGTGTCTTGAATTTAAACATCATGGAGGGCCTGGATGGCATGGGATTGTGCTGATTTTTCAGTGTTTTTCGATTTTTTTGGGGTGTTCATGGGGACAGGCCATGTGGGTGGGGGCCATTTTGAGTGCTGCTACAGGCCCTGGCCATGTGCTGGGAGGGAGGGGGCCATTTTGAATGCAGGCAGTGTTCTTAGGTCTGCAACCATTTTGCCTAGCTTTCAAACTTTATGCCCAGGGGTAGTGAGTGGTGCCTAGGCCTAGTCTTTCTGTGGGGTGTCTTGAATTTAAACATCATGGAGGGCTTGGGATTGTGCTGATTTTTCTGTGATTTTCGTTTTTTTGGGCTGTTGTTGTGGCCTTTTCACCAGGGGTAGTGAGTGGTGCATGTGCCTAGTCTTTCTGTGGGGTGTCTTGAATTTAAACATCATGGAGGGCCTGCATGGCATGGGATTGTGCTGATTTTTCTGTGTTTTTTGATTTTTTTGGGGTGTTCATGGGGACAGGCCATGTGGGTGGGGGCCATTTTGAGTGCTGCTACAGGCCCTGGCCATGTGCTGGGAGGAAGGGGGCCATTTTGAATGCAGGCAGTGTTCTTAGGTCTGCAACCATTTTTCCTAGTTTTCGAACCTTTATGCCCAGGGGTTTTGAGTGGTGCATAGGCCTAGTCTTTCAGTGGGGTGTCTTGAATTTAAACATCATGGAGGGCTTGGGATTGTGCTGATTTTTCTGTGATTTTCGTTTTTTGGGCTGTTGTTGTGGCCTTTTCACCAGGGGTAGTGAGTTGTGCATGTGCCTAGTCTTTCTGTGGGGTGTCCTGAATTTAAACATCATGGAGGGCTTAGGATTGTGCTGATTTTTCTGTGATTTTCGTTTTTTTGGGCTGTTGTTGTGGCCTTTTCACCAGGGGTAGTGAGTGGTGCATGTGCCTAGTCTTACTGTGGGGTGTTTTGAATGTAAACATCATGGAGGGCCTGGATGGCATGGGATTGTGCTGATTTTTCTGTGTTTTTCGATTTTTTGGGGTGTTCATGGGGACAGGCCATGTGGGTGGGGGCCATTTTGAGTGCTGCTACAGGCCCTGGCCATGTGCTGGGAGGGAGGGGGCCATTTTGAATGCAGGCAGTGTTCTTAGGTCTGCAACCATTTTGCCTAGCTTTCAGCCTTTATGCCCAGGGGTAGTGAGTGGTGCATATGCCTAGTCTTTCTGTGGGGTGTCTTGAATTTAAACATCATGGAGGGCTTGGGATTGTGCTGATTTATCTGTGATTTTCATTTTTTTGGGCTGTTGTTGTGGCCTTTTCACCAGGGCTAGTGAGTGGTGCATGTGCCTAGTCTTTCTGTGGGGTGTCTTGAATTTAAACATCATGGAGGGCCTGGATGGCATGGGATTGTGCTGATTTTTCTGTGTTTTTTGATTTTTTGGGGTGTTCATGGGGACAGGCCATGTGGGTGGGGGCCATTTTGAGTGCTGCTACAGGCCCTGGCCATGTGCTGGGAGGGAGGGGGCCATTTTGAATGCAGGCAGTTTTCTTAGGTCTGCAACCATTTTTCCTAGTTTTCGAACCTTTATGCCCAGGGGTAGTGAGTGGTGCATAGGCCTAGTCTTTCTGTGGGGTGTCTTGAATTTAAACATCATGGAGGGCTTGGGATTGTGCTGATTTTTCTGTGATTTTCGTTTTTTTGGGCTGTTGTTGTGGCCTTTTCACCAGGGGTAGTGAGTGGTGCATGTGCCTAGTCTTTCTGTGTGGTGTCTTGAATTTAAACATCATGGAGGGCTTGGGATTGTGCTGATTTTTCTGTGATTTACGTTTTTTGGGCTGTTGTTGTGGCCTTTTCACCAGGGGTAGTGCGTGGTGCATGTGCCTAGTCTTACTGTGGGGTGTTTTGAATTTAAACATCATTGAGGGCCTGGATGGCATGGGATTGTGCTGATTATTCTGTGTTTTTCGAGTTTTTTGGGGTGTTCATGGGGACAGGCCATGTGGGTGGGGGCCATTTTGAGTGCTGCTACAGGCCCTGGCCATGTGCTGGGAGGGAGGGGGCCATTTTGAATGCAGGCAGTGTTCTTAGGTCTGCAACCATTTTGCCCAGCTTTCAACCTTTATGCCCAGGGGTAGTGAGTGGTGCATATGCCTAGTCTTTCTGTGGGGTGTCTTGAATTTAAACATCATGGAGGGCTTGGGATTGTGCTGATTTTTCTGTGATTTTCGTTTTTTTGGGCTGTTGTTGTGGCCTTTTCACCAGGGGTAGTGAGTGGTGCATGTGCCTAGTCTCTCTGTGGGGTGTCTTGAATTTAAACATCATGGAGGGCCTGGATGGCACGGGATTGTGCTGATTTTTCTGTGTTTTTTTATTTTTTGGGGTGTTCATGGGGACAGGCCATGTGGGTGGGGGCCATTTTGAGTGCTGCTACAGGCCCTGGCCATGTGCTGGGAGGGAGGGGGCCATTTTGAATGCAGGCAGTGTTCTTAGGTCTGCAACCATTTTTCCTAGTTTTCGAACCTTTATGCCCAGCGGTAGTGAGTGGTGCATAGGCCTAGTCTTTCTGTGGGGTGTCTTGAATTTAAACATCATGGAGGGCTTGGGATTGTGCTGATTTTTCTGTGATTTTCGTTTTTTTGGGCTGTTGTTGTGGCCTTTTCACCAGGGGTAGTGAGTGGTGCATGTGCCTAGTCTTTCTGTAGGGTGTCTTGAATTTAAACATCATGGAGGGCTTGGGATTGTGCTGATTTTTCTGTGATTTTCGTTTTTTTGGCTGTTGTTGTGGCCTTTTCACCAGGGGTAGTGAGTGGTGCATGTGCCTAGTCTTACTGTGGGGTGTTTTGAATTTAAACATCATGGAGGACCTGGATGGCATGGGATTGTGCTGATTTTTCTGTGTTTTTCGATTTTTTGGGGTGTTCATGGGGACAGGCCATGTGGGTGGGGGCTATTTTGAGTGCTGCTACAGGCCCTGGCCATGTGCTGGAAGGGAGGGGGCCATTTTGAATGCAGGCAGTGTTATTAGGTCTGTAACCATTTTGCCTAGCTTTCAACCTTTATGCCCAGGGGTAGTGAGTGGTGCATAGGCCTAGTCTTTCTGTGGGGTGTCTTGAATTTAAACATCATGGAGGGCTTGGGATTGTGCTGATTTTTCTGTGATGTTCGTTTTTTTGGGCTGTTGTTGTGGCCTTTTCACCAGGGGTAGTGAGTGGTGCATGTGCCTAGTCTTTCTGTGGGGTGTCTTGAATTTAAACATCATGGAGGGCTTGGGATTGTGCTGATGTTTCTGTGATTTTCGTTTTTTTTGGCTGTTGTTGTGGCCTTTTCACCAGGGGTAGTGAGTGGTGCATGTGCCTAGTCTTTCTGTGGGGTGTCTTGAATTTAAACATCATGGATGGCATGGGATTGTGCTGATTTTCCTGTGTTTTTCAATTTTTTTGGGGTGTATAACTGAACTGATGTTCCTCTGTCTTCCATTGCTTTTAGGTGCACAAGACTCCAGAGAACCACCACTGCCCGGAAGAAGTCCTGCAGCGGTGTGTGTGTGCAGCATAACGTCACGCGACGTCACGTCTGGCCACAGACAACTCTGCAACTCGTGCAACTGCGGCCTGCTGTTCTGACCTGCTCTGAAGAAGATGCCCCCAAAAAAAGTTCCCCGTAGCTCCTCTAGCAAGAAAGTTGCCAGTAAGGAGCAGAAGAAGCAAGTTACCAAGGAGACTGGTGTGTCGCCCGCCACATTTTTTGGGAGAAAAAAAAAAGTATGCCTGCAGCAGCAGCGGGATCTGCTGGGGACCAAGCTGGGAGCAGCAGCCCCGCTCCATTGGGCTCAGTGCCACCACCACTACCACGCCAACTTAAGTCCAAGCCCTTGAGTGCTGCAGAGGCACTTAGTCTAGTTGTTCAATCACCATCGACCAGTGATGTTGGCTCATCGCAAGAAAGTAACAGTAATGTCCCTCAATCAACACAGGTTGTTGTAACTCATCTGACTAGTGTTGAACAACCACAGCCGCAACAACAACCACATGTGCAAGTACAAGCCCAAGTACACGTGGAAGGAGAGGCAGCGCAAGGAGATGCGCAAGCAGAGGTGCATTGAGGGTCACAAGTGCCTACAATAGTTGTTCCTCCAGAAGTAGGGGCACATCAGGAAATCGACAATCAAGCCGAGGTATCAGTTGAGGATGCCACTCCTCCTGATCATTCATTGTCTTCCTCATCCTTAGCAAGGAAAAGATCAAGGGTGGCGTCTACATCTTCTTCAAGCCCCCTTCCTTCTGATGATATGGATCTAAATTGGGAACCACCACAGCCGTCTGAGAGTGAGGCACACCATGATCTGACAAAGGTAGTTAAGCGTAAAAGGAAGCTCGTCCAACGTCTCATAGTTATGGAGTGTGATGAGGCTCAACAAGAAGTGGCGGATACTGCTGCTGATGAAGACTGTCACGACGACGACCCAGTCATCATAAAGGTCACTGCAGCCCCAGCGGGCATGCAGCAAACAGACATTTTGACCCTAGCCCGAGAACCTGCTGAGCGTGATGATGTTGTCGACGAGGAGGCAATGGAAGAAACACCACAATCATTGGAGTTAACTAGTACACCAACACGTACCGCTTCCATATTTCTTCCTCGCCAGAAGGGACCTCCATCCACCTCGACCTCAATTAGTGGTGGTGAAAGTGCAAAACGTACTAAAGTTCGGCAATCCACATCCTCCACTTCATCTGGCATTAGCAGCAGGACCACCACCACCAGTATCGCCGCCTCCTCCGGCCCCCAAAGACAATTGAAGTCCGCAGTTTGGGACTTCTTTAGTGTTTGCCCAAAAAAGGAAAACCTCGCCATTTGTAGCATTTGTAAACATGCAGTTATTCGTGGTAAGTTTGGTACCAACTATGGTACCGGAGGCCAGAGAGGTCATCTTGAGAGACAGCACGCTGTCCAATGGTTTGCGCACTTAAAGGAGATCAAGGAAGCCCGAATTGCAAGTCAAGAAAACGTTGATGTTTCATCCGATGATGACGAGGAGGAAGAAGACGTGTCAAACACTTCACTTACACCCAGTACCCCTGTCAGCAGCACACCCCATGTGAGCCACTCTAAGAGTGTGGGAGAGAGTGAGACACCAATGCGAAAAAGTTCATCAGCGAGCGTAACTGGGTCAAAGAAATCATCATCATCCCGTAAATGCTTGGTCCAGGGCAACATTAGAAACATGTTGTTTACAGAAGCGCCATATGAACGCAACCATCCACTGACGCGTCTGTATAACACTACGCTGGCTAAAATGATAGCCCTGGACCTTCTCCCTTTTTCTTTTGTAGAAGGGGTTCGTTTTCTAGAATTAGTGGCAGCGCTCTGCCCTAAATGGAAGGTTCCTAGCTGGTTCTATTTTGCCAGAGTTGCGGTTCCAGCACTACATGAAGATGTGCTGGAGGTGATTGGGGCAGCTTTGCAGAAGAGTGCTGTTCACACTATACATCTGACAACAGACATGTGGACCAGTGGCGCAGGCGCTGATTACATGTGCATCACTGCACACTGTGTCTCTTTTTCAGGGGTTAAAGCAAAGCTAAACGCAGGTGTTGACCCGGACCAAGTTTTTAAAGCTGCTCGGAAACATGCAACATGTTTGGCTTGGAGAAACGTCACACAGCACAAAACATTTTGGATGAGTTTAACACAAAGGTCCTTCACTGGCTGTCCCCAAAAAAACGCCAGATTGGTTATGTTTCCACGGATAATGGTGCCAATGTAGTTAAGGCCATGAAGCTGGGTCACTATTTCAGAGTGCCGTGTTTGGCGCACTGTATAAACCTGGTTAAAAAATTCTTGAGTGATAAAGACAGTCCAGCGTGCGAGGTAGTGGACACCTGCCGAAAATTGTGCAACCATTTCAGCCATTCTTTTAAGGCCCGGAAGCATCTGAGGAGCCTGCTACATGAACGTCGAATGCCAGTGAAAGCACTCATCCAGGAGGTGGCAACACGTTGGAACTCAACCTTCTACATGCTTGAGCATCTGTATGAACAGTATACGGTACTCGATCACTATTTCTTAAAACAGGGTACAGCTCAGAAGGACCTGAGGATGGATGCGGCGCAATGGGAAATAGTCAAAAGCCTGACAGACATGCTTCGTCCTTTTGAGGTCTTCACGCGTGCAGTCAGCAAGGAAGACTGTAATTTGGGAAAAGCTAGCCCATTGTTGTACTTGCTGGAGCACCAACTGAAGGCGGTGTCTTCTGTGTTTCAAAAAGATGAAAAAAACCAAGACCCTTTTGTTTTGGCGGAGAAATTATTAGAGCGCCTACAAGGTGATGAACGTCTTAAAATGATCCACTCAGAACAGCATTACATTTGTGCTACTATTCTGGATCCACGCTACAAAAAGGCGATGGCAGGCCGAGCATTCTTTCCTTTTGCTGATGAAGATGTTACAAAGTACAAACGCTGGCTAGCCTTGTCAGCCAAGAGGTTTGAAAGAGAACGGCAGCTCATTGAAGGAAAAGGCAGTACATCAGCATCAGCATCAGCAGGCCATCCCCAGTCAAAACAATCCACTTCTGCACCTGTGGCTGTGGCACAAGTGACCTCTCAGCCGTTAAAGACACCGGCAACCGGATCATCTGCACCAGACACAACAGTAACATTGGATGCTGAAGAGGATTGGCTAACTCTGCTTGGGTTTGGTTCTCAAAAGGTCACAGCAACAGCTAAGCAAAGTGGAGGAACCTTGGAGGACCTTGAGTCGATGGTGCAGGACTATCTGAATGACTCAACAGAGGTCTATGCTAATGCTGACCCATTGGCGTATTGGCATGGGAAAAAAGAATTGTGGCCACAGCTCTCCAACCTGGCTTTAAACTACTTGTCTTGCCCACTCGCAAGCGTGTCTTCTGAACGTGTTTTCAGTGCTGCTGGTGGCATTGTAACTCCCAAACGGAGCCGCCTCTCGCCCAAAAATGTGGGGAGGTTAACAATGATCAAAATGAATCAGCACCTCATACCACCAGATTACAAAGTACGAGAAAGCACGCTGGATGAAGACGAGGTGGACAGCAACGTAGATGAGGGAATTTCTTCTCTGTAGGTGACACTGAACTCACCCTGCCTGAATTCGCAGAGTATGATGACGAAGCCTTATTCTTATTCCTGGACCCTGACACCGAGCCCTGAAAATGAGACAATGAATCAATAACTTTCTTTTTCGTCCTTATTCACTTTTATTCCTGTGTGTCTGTCTTTCTTTGTTGTGCACAGTTAATATAATTCAAACTTAATCACCTAGGGCCCGATGTAGGTGTCCATTTACCGACCAGTAACGGCCGATTTCGGCCGTTACCGACCGGTAAATGGACATTCCTGATGTAGGTGAGCCATTTTACAGATTCGGTAAATTTACCGAATCTGTAAATTTACCGAATCGGTATTTTTACCGATTCGGTAATTTCCTAATGTAAGTGGGACTCTTCTGAGTCCCACAGGCCAGTCAGATTCGGTATTTTACCATCCAATCCTATTGGATGGTAAAATACCGAATACAGGTGTGCATGCACATGTGTGCATGCACACCAGTGCCATGTGACACACAGACATGCCCTTAGGGCATGTCTGTGTGCCACATGGCACACGTGCCTGAATTCAGGGTGCTAGAGGGTGTCAAAGTGACACCCCCTGCACCCTTGCAATATTCGGTATTTACTGATTCGGTAAATACCGAATCGGTAATGCCCATTGATTCCTATGGGCTTCAATGCCCATAGGAATCAATGGGCTTTACCGATTCGGTATTTACCGAATCGGTAAATACCGATTCCTTCCGATTCGGTAATTTTTTTAATTAAATTACCTACATCTGCCCTTCTCTTTTTTACCACTTCATAGATACCGATTCGGTATGATTCGGTATTTATGAAGTGGTAAAAAAGATTTACCTACATCGGGCCCCTAATCACAAAAACAAGCCCATCAGCAGAACTGTCTTTACTTGTTTGCTTATTGATTTGAAGGTGCCGCAGTCTGTATTCCTCAGGTTCACAAGTTCAGAAGAACATGCTCCTCTATCTTTCTCCTCCAGATTCCTATTTCCCTCAAAGCAGAGGGCTGGATTACGCCCAATGAAGAAAGACTCAGCACTTGTGGGGGTGTTCTACTTCTTTGCGGGTGAGTTGACGGCTCTGGGGCCATTGCTGGGAAGCTCTAATACCGGATAAAAGTAGTTTGGACCAAATCGGAGGCGGAATTTTTTGTGTGTTTTTGCTGACTTGCTTGCCTTTCAGGTGCTCTTTGGGGGGGTTCCGGGTGTTTGTGGGTGAGTTTTGGGGTCTGGGAGCACTGCTGGGACAGTCTAATCTTGATTGCATTTGCTTTTCAGGAAATCCGTGGTGGAAAACGGGAGTTATGACCTAGCTGCACAGCGCGTTTGGACCGAAGGCTGAGAAATATAAGTATGAGATTTTCCTTTTTGGCTGTTTGGGGGTGTTGTGCTTTTTGGTTGGTGGGTGGGCGGGTCTTGGGGCATTCCTGGGAAGGTCTAATACCGGATAGAAGTGGTTGGGACAAAATCCATAAGGAAAAGCCTTTTGGCACTTTTTGTAACTTAGGGTTCGTTAGGGTTAGCCCTAGCAGCAGGATTGCATGTGTTTCGGGGTGTTCTAGATTTTTGCAACTGAGTTCTGGGGTCTTAGAGCACTCGTGAGAATGTGTAATTTTGGTTGCAAGTCATTTGAAGAAAATTCATGGTGGGAAAGGGGGGATTTGGCATAGTTAAAGAAAGCCTTTGCCACTATTCTTAACTTAGGGCTCGTTAGGGTTAGCAGTATTTCTATTGCATGTGTTTGGGTGGGGGGGTTTTCGAGTCTTGGAGCGATGCTGGCTATGGATAATTTTTCCTTGCTTGCAAGTGGTTTGAATACAATCCAAGGTGGGTAAGGGGGTATTTGGGCCTACTTTTACTTTCAAAGTACGTTTTGTCACCAGTTCTCTGCTAGGCCTCGTTTTTTGAGATCTGATTGGGGGTGTTCTACATTTTTGCGACTGGCTTTAGTAAGGGTCTGGGTGGGAGCACTGCTGGGAAGGTCTAATTTTGTTCTAAAACACAGTTTACAGTACATCTAGCTTGAGGGGAAAGACTAGCTAAATTAATTTGCCCATACTTCTTTATCCTTCAAAAGGTGACTCAGACAGAGTACGCACTTTCAAAAATATTGTACTGTCTATTAGGAAAATCAAAGTGTGACTTTTTGCACTACACAGCGTACATACCTTATATTTATTTATCAGTGGTGTTGTAATATTATATCACTTCCTGTTTTTCGTTCAATAATTACAGGCCGAGTTTCAGTCTGTGCAATGGGGAAAAAAGGATGGAGTCAGGCTTTACATTAGTGAGCCGCAATTCAGCATCTGGCAGGCAGGCAGTGGACAGGGTGTCTTCTGGTCACCAACATTGATGGACGAAGCGTCAGCTGGAATAGAGGAGTGCCGCTAATAAGAGGAATTGTTTGCTGCATGCAACTTACTTACCAAATTCAACAGGACAACTACAACAACATACAGATACAGTATCCATTGTTTTCTTCTATGAGTGTGACTGCATTTCTTGGATCTCTCTCTGCTTCTAAATTGATCCCTACAGCCATTCTATAGGTTTTACTTCGGCTATTTTTTAAACCTAATTTAATGTAGCCCTGTACTGTCGCATTTTGTCATTCACGGTTGTCGAAAGTACTACTTACTTTTCAGTAACAATGCATTCAGTAGTGCATGCACTTCCTTTATGTCACGTAAAAGATTTATGGTTAGCTTTGTACCCATAAATTTCTTTATGTTCAATTATTTTTTGTCCATGCTGTGCTTTTTTTTTCTTTCAACAAAACCTACCCAAAAAGAAACCCCCATTCCCATCCATTTTACAAACCCTAACCCTCTTCCCCCGGGCTGTGTGGTTTTGCTTGATGTGTGACTAAATGACATCAATAATTCCACACACTTGCTGGGGAGGATAAGGTCATAGCAACAGGCTGGTGAAGGAATCCGAGGATATATTCTAGACTTACTCAGCTTCAGTACTATTTCTTGTAGTAGTAGCCAATGTCAAAGAAATCAAACAGAAGTACAAGTTATACTTTCAATACTTTACCATTTGTTAGGCTACATTGTGGCTCTGTTCTAGTGTACTGTCACCTGCTATATTCTCTATCATACCGTTGTAATGCTACAGTAAGGACAAACCAGGTTTCATTTTCTTTTTTTCCATAGGCATGCAACTGCCACTGTGTCACACCACTAGTACCACCGCAATGAGGAGGAAATTTCATCCGCCCTGGATTGCCAACCTTAATCGCCATTTCCCGTGGAGCCAGCCCTGGGCCTAGCCCTACTTTCAAACACAAATTACAGGTAAGATAAGCGTTTGGTTGGAGGTAGTATAATGGAGTATTAGGAGAGACTAGAGATTGACGGTAGTACTACTAAAGTCCTAGGACTATTCAGGAAAACAAACTTACTGTTAAACCCCCACCCACCAGACTCAAAAGCAGTAAAAAACAGGTATGGTCAGAAAAAGTTTAAAAAAGTATATTTTTGTAGCCCTAACAAAATAATCTCCCGCAAGACCCTCCCTAACCCCAACGATTGTCCTTCCAAAGTCCCAAAAACAACCCAACTCCCAATTCCCACCCCCCAAAAGTCTCTAAAAAAGGGGCAAGGGACACTACGGCAGGGTGCTGTTGACTTTAGCGGCCAGGGCATCATGCTCCTTGCGGGGGGTGGCATGGTCGAAGCGGAGGCCCTCCACCAAGTTCTTATAGCTTAGGACCTCCTGCTCCAGGTAGGACACTCTGAGGCATAAGCGGCGCTGGCGTTCCTTGCAAATCATGTGGGGGGCAGCTGCTGTCTTTGCTGCTCGGCGGTGGCGGTTGGCTTTGGTAGCCCGGCTCCGTACCGCTGGAGCACTACGCTGGCTGGCAGCCCGTGGAGGCACGGAGGAGGATGCAGCTGTCCCAGTGGAGGTTGTTGTTGTTCCGGTAGACTGCGTCTCGTCCTCCTCCAGGGCCACCAGCCGCCGATATTCGGCGACAGTGGCATCCAGCCTCCGTTGCCGGGCCATTCGAGCCAGCTCCCTCCTCCTTGATGGTCTGTTGGATTTGGAAGGAGCAACTATATGAAGAAAGAAAGACATAGTCTGTAACCAATGCTCCTTAAGATTAACACAAAATGATTGAGCAGAAAGTTGTGTCACAGTACAAGTAGCAAATTGAAAGCACAGTACATAACTATTGAGGACAGTATCTATGTAACCTCCGACTTCTTCATCCTTGCTCTAAGATTAGTGGGAGTTTAAGGAACAAATTCTACGAGCACTATGGACTTCCATTACAGTCGACTATGACAGTACACCAGTCTTATTCTTCTTCTTCTCTCTTGTTTAGGAAAATTGGTACGTTATCTTATGCAAGCCGGCATAATGCCAGCGCAGTGAACTTACACCCGAGAAAAACAGACGCACACCATGATGAGTGAGACAGACTTGCGTTACTGTGCCGGTCCAGTACATGCAGGTGGTGAAGCTCTTACTTTTCTATTATGGGTGGCACTGAGAATACTCTGTTAAAAGGGCTACTGCGTAATTAATTTAGCTTTCACCCTACAGTGCAAATGAGTACTAGAAAAGGAAAATGAAGAAGATAAATAATCTGATTATCTATCACTTCACATGGGATTTATTTGATGACATATGGGATGACTTTAGGTGCTTTGCTTATTATTGAGTGAACAGTGATACACCCACACATTAAGCATGGGCGGAAAATCCGTTACGCTCGCGGATTTTGCGGATTTTCGGGAAATCCGCAATCCGCGAGATTTGCGAATTTCCCGCAAAATCCGCAAATCCGCGAGCAGCGGATTTTGCTCGCACTGCTCGCACTGTTCGCGTGAGTTCGCGCCCCGCGAATAAGTGCAAAATTGCAGAAATACGATCTTAGCAAAACTGAAAGTAACTACTTACCAGGTTCAAAAGTTCAGGCACATCAATAGTAGCCATTTCCTGTAGTGCTTCCTGAGGGGCCCCTCCAGAGTTCAGTTGCCAGTTGAAACTATTATGTGACCCTGCTCTGAACCTCAGAATAGTTACACATATGCCACAAAGGTCCTGAATTACAGCTAAGGGAGACAAGCAGGAGCCAGGCTGGAAGTTAAAATCCATTAATCAGCCCCTAATTCATTATTGTCAGTTGGGGCAGGGCAGGTGTTGTAACTAATTTTGCAACAATGAAAGCACTTAGCAAGTGCAAAAGATCACTAATCAGGGCGCACTAAGGAAGCAGGTGCCAGCTAAAAAAATATTCTGTGACACATTAATCAGCCCAAAATTAATTCAGGTCACTTGAGGCAGGGAAGGTGTGCTTTGCTTTGCCGAAAATAATGTACACTGGACAACCAGAGGGTGTGGTGATGAAACAGAGGGTGGCATGGGTGGGCCAGAGGGTGGCATGAGTAGTCAGAGAGTGGCAGTGGTGACAGAGAGTGGCAGTGATGAAGAAGAGTGTCCCAAACAGGCTGGACACGTAGAAACAACAAGTTCGCAAAACTTGCGACCCGACAGGTAAGTTCGCAAATTGCGAAATTGTAAAAACCCTCGCGAACTGGCAGAAACACGGGCGAACACAAAAAAAAAAAAATCCGCAAATTCGCGGGAATTCGCGGATTTTGCGGATTGCGAATCCGCAAATCCGCAAAATTCGCAGATTGCCAATCCGCAAAATCCGCTCATGCTTACCACACATGAATGACGTACTACTACTAAACTAAAGTTATTAAGAGAGGTAGGGAGTGTCCACCTTAATACCCGGATATATGCTGTACTTGCAGTTGCAATACAAACTACTGCTACTATTCATGGTAGTATTTGGACAAAATTACAACTTCTTTTCCTTACCTTTCCTACACTGGAACGGACAGGCGGGTGTGGTGTTACATGCTCTTCAAAGTAACACTTAGTTCATCCAGTGACCATCTACTCTCTCTAGATACAAATATGCTATCTAAGAGTCAGATAGTAACATGATCCAGGCATCCATCCATTCAAAGTATATGCACACATACTGAGGTTCCGTGACAATTGTAAGTGGTGTTTTTAACTCGCACGAATATGGTCGAGTCTGGTATCTATGAACCGCAAATGACGAGTTTAGTAAGTGTGCGCAGTTTCGCTGTGCTAACTTAAACCGTTCGTTTGTTATGTGGGTTTTTCATCTGTACCCACGGGTTCCATCTTAGATACGGCATCCATTTTGTCTCTTGCCCTCAAGTAGCCAGCGAACGGACGATGTCCGCTTCGCGACCCTGGGACTCCCAAGATATTTGCGGAAGACACATGTCCTTTGTAAGTGTCTTTATGATGAGGGGGATGTTACTGTAAGGCAGATGGCGCCGCTCAAGGCTCATCTTGTTGCACGGACTCATTGTATCAGCCGTGCATCTCATTAGGCACGTCCCTTTGATGTCTGTATCTCGTGTTTCCCGATACCTCCCCTTTTACACCCTTTCCGATCTCCCCACTGTCTCCGTCTTCCTCTGCACCTGTCTTTGTTCCTATTTCGATCTGTTTTACTACCGATTGGAATGCACTAATGTTGGGAAGATGGGTTTTTACAGTTGGGAACCGCCAAATGTTTCCGCACTTGTGATCCGGACCCCATGTGTTTCAAAGTGACCAAAGCGACCCCTCTGGGGGATAATGGTGGGAACCGGGTTGTAAACTTTTGTGTATCATGTTGTCTTATGGGTAAAAACTGTATAAAAGGAGCGATCCACAGAACCAATTTGAAGCAGTCTCCCCAAGTTGCACGTGTGTTGCTTGTCGTGACTACTGTGTTCCCTGCAGTAAATAAACCTTGAATCTTTGACGCCGAAGGAAGTGTCCCGTGTCTCTGTCATTCGTACGCCGGAGCAGGTTACCCACGAAGGTTTCAGGTGTTGTGCCCTGGCACCGCTGGGTCCTACAGAACCCAGTCCTTCAGTTGGCGCCCAACGTGGGGCTGCATCAGTGGTACCGGTCCAAGCCCGACGATCGTGAGGAACTTCGTGTGAAATCTCCGAGGGAAGGTGCACCCCGCTTCATCGATCCTGTTGTCGAAATAAGTGGCCCGAAGACTTTTCCCGCGAAGATTCCCGCCTCCTGACGGCTGCGACGGACTGCTGCCCTGACTGTAGACCTGTTTTGGCGCCTGGCGTAGACCTTGGTATAGCGAGACGATAGACGGGCCTTCCTAGTGACGCCATTGATCTTTGAGTTAAGTATTTGTGGGTCGCTCCCAGAGTTCTTGGTTGTTGACACTTTAGCGAGTGTTTTTGTTGTTAACTCTGTGTGAGTGTTTTTGTCGGTGACACTTTGCTAGCGTACTTTGTTGTGTTGTTTGACGACTGCAGCCGCCAAAAACCGAGGGTTTTGTTCTTTGCTGGGACCTGGTAAATCCCGTAACCCTTGAAGTTTGTGAAACTCGGCTAGTGTGCAAGATGCCTGGTCGCAGTACTTTGTTTAGTTGTTTCAGACCTTGTGGTACGGATTCCCGACTGGAGGACTCGTGTCCGATACCTCCGGTTGGAACTCCCACGTATGAACTATATAGTAAGCATGGGCTAGGCCCGATTACCTTTAATGATTATTGGATTAAATACACGAAGAAGGACGGTGACCTTCGTTGGCCACCTCATGGTAGCTTCGAGGCCCCGATCTTAGATAATTTAGAGATTAAACTGTTCGAAAGAAAATCAAGGCCGGCCATGTTTGATGCCTTTCGGTTGTGGCGCAAGGAAGCCCGACAGAAAGAAATCAGACAGAATAAACGTAGTCAGCGAGAGAATGTTGCTACTATAGTGAAGAAAGCAGAGCAGTTTCAGCGTGATAAGGAGGATAAGGATAAGGAAGTGTTTGATAGACTACAGCGTATGACCGTTGATAAATGTTATCCCGCTTT
Source organism: Lissotriton vulgaris (assembly GCF_964263255.1). Lineage (NCBI taxonomy): Eukaryota > Metazoa > Chordata > Amphibia > Caudata > Salamandridae > Lissotriton > Lissotriton vulgaris. Next base: position 20,866 of record NW_028244842.1, read on the forward strand.
GCCTACGGAGTCGGAAAAGAAGGAAGAGCCAGTTGAGGATCCTTTAATGTCTTATCTCATGAAGTCGCCACCTCCGTACGTACAGGGTACCGCAGCTGCAGCTCCTGTGGTTCCTGCCGTACCTATTCTTCCGCCTATTCTTCCTGTGCCTGTTCCTCAGCCTGCACCCGCTCTTCCGACTGTTCCTGCTCCTTTGCCTGTTTCTATCCCTACTGCTCCCCCGCTTCCACATACTCCTGCTCCCGCTACTGCTCCTGTTTTGTTAACTCCTGCTGTTGCTACTGTTTCTACTCCTTCACTTGTTAGTCCTGTGTCCTATACTTCTCCTTCGATTCGTTCTCGTACTACTCCTCTAGCAGCTAGCTTCTTTCATTCGCTCAGACCTGTTCATGGGTCCGCTAGCTCCGATGGTCCTCAGAGACGTAGTCAGCTTCCTGGAAACAGAGAACGTGTTGCGCTATATAATATGGCGATGGGTTGGATGGTAAACCCTTTTAGAAATCCACCCCGTGTTGTACTCGAAACGTTTTGTCAATTCAATATACCAACCCAAAGATACGTGTTCGATGAAATGTGTAAGTTCCTTCGCGATCAGATATCGGCTGATGCGCCTGACGAGGTGCTGGCCGCTTTGTCTGATCTTCAGCTTCAGTTCTCGAACGGACTGATAGTGGATACCAATGTTCGACGTGCTGTTGAGCGGTTGCTATCCTTTCGCCCGCTCCGATCCCTCATGCATTATTTGTTGAGGATATTGAAAGACTGCCAGATGAGTCTGGTCAGTTTCCCATGCGTGAAGTGCCACCGGTGTGGATGCCAGGTAATCCTGCAGCTGCTCCACCCGTTCCGCCTTATTTCCAGAGAGTGTGGATACATCTCCCATGGAAACGCTCGGAAGTGCTACAGGTGAAGCAATCTTTGCCTGACCCTCGCAAAAATCCTACAGGGTATTACAAAGAATTATCGCAGCTTGTAGACGCTACGATAATGAATCTTGCCGATATTGATATGTTGTTCGGCAATGTCGTACCGCAACCTGTTTGGGCTAAGATTCGGCAGGAAAATCATCCGAATGAATTAGGTGGTGATTGGGCTGCCATTGTGGCGGCGGATGGGTTACAAACTGGTGGGGCTAAACCTGAGCAGATGATTACTGCTCTTCCTCAGCGAATAATAACGTTAATGAAAACTCTTATGCCAGCCATGAGGGTAAATTGGGATAAATTGTCAGCTTGTAAGCAAAAGAAGGACGAGAGTGTTTCCGACTTCTTTACGAGGTTTGAGGAAGCATTCATTGACCATAGTGGTCAGGATATGGGTACCGAGGGTGGTCAGCGATTGTTTGTGGATAAATTTGTTTCGAACTTATTGCCCGATTTGAGCAATAAATTAAAGAATTCGGAAAGTGCATGGGCCGTTTCTACTTCAGCTCAGATATTGGCTACAGCACAATATTATGAGAATACAGAGAAAGAAGAGAGCGACCGTGCTGATAAAAAGACGAAAGAGCTGAAAACTAAAGTGTTGCTTCAACAAGCATATCCCCCGCGTTCAAATCAGAGTAATTCGCAACAGAATACATCGCAGTCGCAATCGAATAGATCTCAGAATCGTAATGACTCCTCTTCCCAAAGATCTTCATTGGGGTACAATCAATGTGCTTATTGCAGACAAGAGGGTCATATTAAATTCAATTGTCCTGTCCTAAATGAGCGTAATAGTGGTAACTCATCTAGAGGAGGTCGTGGTGGTTCGCAGCAGGCATCACGTGGTAGGGGTCGTGGGACTCAGAATGACCGTTCTGATAACTCCTCTAATAATAATAATTGTTTCGATCAACGTGGATCATCGCAAGGACGATCTGCGCAGTATAATGTAGACGACTATTACGTCGATCAGGGAACTGACGACAGTAATTACTAGGACAGCCGAAGACAAGGAGAGGGAGTGGTATCAGTTCCGGTTGATCAGAGAGGGCCTTACGTCGCAGTTGCTACATCGGGCGTCGTTGAGCCTTTTCTGTTGGACACTGGTGCAGCGAAAAGTTCTATTCAGCATTCGAAACTCCCTGGCGCACCTTTGTCTGGCTTAACAAATGTTTCCGTTGGATTCTCTGGCGCCCCCGTTAGCAATCCAGTTTCGTGCCCTTTGTCCCTTACAATTGGGCCACGTGAGCTTCAGGCTCCGTTAATTTTGACTACTGGTTGTGGTGAAAATCTTTTGGGCCTGGATTTGCTTAAACGTTTGTATGCAACTCTGTATTGTTCTCCGGCTGGTGTAAAGCTTACGTTAGGAGAAAGGGTTGTCTCTCCCATGTACTTGTCTCTCGACAAGCTCCCACCGGAATTGAGTTCTCTTCCTGCGTCTTTGTGGGCAGCAGGTCCAAATGATGTGGGCCTACTTGATATCTCCCCTTATGTTGTTCAGTTGAAATCTAATGTGCGTTTGCCACGTATTCCCCAGTATCGTATCTCTCTTGATGGTGAACGAGCGTTGTTAGCGATCATTTATGATTTGATCGAGAAAGATGTTATTGAAGAGACTCGGGGAAACGTGTGCAACAGCCCTGTGCTGCCCATTCTTAAACGTACGGATCCTTCCAAACCGCCTGTTTATCGTTTTGTTATTGATTTACGGGAAGTGAATAAAATTGTGGTTCCTCAATTCCCTGTTGTGCCTGACATCACGGCGCTACTGACTCTGATTCCAGCTTCTGCATCGTGGTTTTCGGTGATTGACTTGAAAAATGCGTTTTTCAGCATCCCGATTGCCGAGGAGAGCAGGGACCTTTTCGGTTTCTCTCTCGGTGGACGCAGCTTCCGGTTCAAACGCGCTCCTCAGGGCTACTGTGAAAGTCCATCGATTTACAGTCAAGCCTTGAAGGGTCAACTGGATGCGTTTAGGTTGCCGGTCGGTGCGGCCTTAATCCAATACGTCGACGACTTATTGGTGGCGGCCGATACTCAGGACATTTGCAAAATTGCTACAGTGTCGTTGCTGCAACATCTCTGTGAGTTGAATCACAAGGTGTCACCTACTAAACTCCAATATTGTTGTCAAGAAGTAACCTACTTAGGTCACTTATTGTCAAAGGAGGGAAGGAGGTTGACCCCAGAAAGAATTGCAGCGATTGCGCGAATGGCTGTGCCAACAACCCAAAGAGATGTGCGTGCCTTTCTAGGTATCACGTCGTACTGCAGGCAATGGATTCCTAATTTTTCATTGCTAGCGAAACCATTGGTGGCTCTTACGTGCAAGGATGTTTCAACTCCTTTACCATGGACGGAAGAATGTCAGAAAAGTTTTTCTGAACTGCGTGATTCATTGTGTTCGGCTCCTGTGTTGGGTACTCCTGACTACAGCAAACCGTTTACATTATATGTTCACGAGAGGGAAGGCTGTGCTTTGAGTGTCTTAACGCAACCTTTTGGTGGTAAGCAACGTCCATGCGCATATTTTTCTTCGACCTTGGACCCAGTAGCTAGAGCATTGCCGAGTTGTTTGAGAGCAACTGCGGCAGCTGCGGTCTCCATCCGACAATCAGCAGGACTGGTCATGGATAATATGCTTACGGTGATGGTTCCGCATGCAGTCGATACTCTTTTGAATCGTACGAAAACTCAGCATTTGATGAGTGCGAGGTTGTCTGGGTACGAGTTGACGTTGTTGGCAAGCCACATTCAGATAAAACGTTGTAATGTTCTGAACCCGGCAACTTTGTTACCAATTAGTGCAGATTCAGATGAAGTAGCAGAACATGATTGCTACTTGAGGACCGAAGAAGAAACAAAAGGTCGAGTGGACCTTAAAAACACCCCATTGGAAGATCCGGATGGTACATTGTATGTGGATGGGTCATGTTTTAAGTTGCCGAATGGCGATGTGACTACTGCTTATGCTGTTGTAACGTTGAATACTGTTGTTGAGACTGCAAGGTTGAATCAGAATTCTGCCCAAGCTGCAGAATTGATTGCTCTCACTAGAGCATGTGTGTTAGCAAAAGGGAAACGTGTGAATGTGTTTACCGACAGCCAATACGCATTTGGCGTCGCACACAGTTTTGGACGTTGTGGAGAGAGAGAGGTTTCTTGACGTCGCATGGTACGAAGATTCAGCATGGCCAGCTTGTGAATGACCTTTTGGATGCACTGACGTTGCCTAAGCAAGTAGCGATTGTTAAATGTAGTGCGCATCGTAAGGTGACGGACGATGTTGGTCATGGTAATGCGTTTGCAGATGAGATTGCTAAGGAGACTGCCCGGAACCTTAGCACTCGAATGTATGTGACGAGTTCGGTTAGGTGGCCTACAGAATCGAGCATGTGTGAGGATACTATCGAAAGTGTGAAAGAACTTCAGAATGAGGCCACCGAGACTGAAAAGATGAAGTGGAAAGAAAGCACGGGAAAGTTGGATATGAATGGTTGTTGGATTGATTTGTCGGATCAGAAAAGATGGTTGTTGCCCGATGCGTATGTGCTGGCCGTTGTGACAATGGCGCATGGGTTAGCACATATTAGCGCGAAAGGTATTTGTAAGTTGCTGTCTCCTGTGTGGAAGAATGATGGTATCACGAAATGTGCTGAACGTTTGGTGAAGAATTGTATGGTGTGTATGATGTACAATCCTGGCAAAGGAACCCCAACTCCTCCTGGCAGTTTTGCTCCCCCTTCATGTCCCTTTGAGGTGATCCAATTGGACTTCATCCATATGGAGCGATGCAATAACCTGAAATACGTTTTAGTTGTGGTTTGCGCATTCTCCCGATGGATCGAGGCTTATCCTCTCAAAGACAATACTGCTTTGTCTACCGCAAAAATCCTACTGAAGGAATATTTTCCTCGGTACGGAATGCCTAGAGTCGTGTGGTCAGATAACGGAAGTGAGTTTGTGGGTAGTGTGATGAAGAGTGTGTGTAAGGGCCTTGGAATTAATCAGAAATTCCATAGCGCCAATCATCCCCAGTCAGCTGGTTTGGTTGAAGGGTACAACGGCACCCTTAAACTAAAGCTAGCGAAGATTCAGGCTACGACTGGTCTTTCGTGGCCTGACGCTTTACCTCTAGCGTTGCTGTCAACTAGGGCGACTGTACACTCCCGAGTAGGGCTTAGTCCCTATGAAATAGTGTTCGGCCGTCCTGCGAATGTGTGGGGGGTTCCTAGGCCAGGAATGTTTTCTGATCTTGAGTATCCAATGTTGATCGATTATCTACATGACCTGACTGCTAAACTGAGGTTAATTCACCAACAGGTTTACGACGCATTACCGACGCAGACGGAGGGTCCAGGCCACCAGCTCCAGCCCGGAGATTGGGTGGTGACGAGAAATTTTTCACGCAAGAATAACCTGGACCCGAGGTTTACCGGACCCTACCAAGTGCTCCTGGCCACTAGGACTGCCGTTCGTCTCGAGGGACGTAAGAATTGGGTGCATGCCACGCACACCAAGAAAGTCCCTATTCCTTTGCCGGCAGACCCGTGGGTAAGGAGAGGCTTTGCATCATCTGAATCTGAAACATTGCCGGCGTTTGTACCTTTTAGCGACACCCAGCCTATTGGAGAATCCTCGGCGCAGCAGAAAGACACTGTCGAACAATTAGCATCAAAAGACTCAAGACCAGAACACTCGACTGATCAGCAGGACGCTGCCTCTTCAACGGATCCTTTGTTTGACGAGCAGACACGTCCTGGGAAAATCCGATACTTTCTGCGATCTCGTACTAAGAACTAATAAAAGATCCTGCTTTGTTGTATTGACAACTGCATTATCCCGTTTTCCGTGATCAGTTTTGAACATTTGTATTATTGTAATTATTCCTATATATATATATTGAGCTTCATTCCATATACTTTTTGCTTCCACAGCTGAGAGACTTTGTTTTTGCATATATATATACATATTGTGCATTAAAGGCCGTAGGGCCGCGCGCGTACTTCCTTCTGGATAGTAGGTCTTGACACTAGGTTAAAGGCCGTCGGTTCCTGGGAACTCCTAGGGATTGACTATTGCTATACAGAACGAAGTGCGTCAAGAAACGTTGCGGACGGTCGTAGGGAATGCCATTCTCAAAGCTGAACGATTTGGAAGGAGCACAAGCTCATAGACTCAAGCTGCAGCAACTCAGTCGTACCAAATGTTTTATATTCCAATTGTTTGTATTGTTTCTGACTGCTTCTGCACTTTTGGCGGGTGGGGTGTATTACATGATGTCTTACTTCTTACCTTCTGCTACACCTACTCCTACTCCTGATCTTAAACTTACCTCTACCGTTTCTCCTCATTCCTTTCATATGTTACCGGAACATGAGCAGGCTAGACGTGTGGAATTCCGCAATAATTCCTTTATTCAGCTCCTTCATCAACATCAGTTAGTGGTTAACACTACTAATTGTTGGGTGTGTGGGTTAATGCCACATACTACGGATAAGGGAATCCCATATCTGGTGTTACCGTATAGTACCCAAGGGTCCGCTCGAGCATTTCAGACAATGTTTCGAAGCGCACTGGGCTTCCACCCCATTCGAGAACCACGTTCTCCCTACTCTGGTCCTACCTCGTATCAAAAACCTTTGTCGATAGCTATAGAGGATTTAGATAGCGATATCTATGATCCCTCGCTTATTCCCGAAGAAGAGGTACAAGCTTATAGGGTCCTAAGTAGAGGTGAATATAGTGCGTTCACTAGCGAAAAGCAGCTTAAAAGCTCGCCACCAATATGGGTCGTACCCCACACTGGTAATTTTTGTCTCATGGGTCGTGGCCGAAGATCTCAAGCCCGACTTGGAGCAAGCGCTTGCACTGAAAATTACATACTGCCGATGGTCTCGTCCCCTGTGTTTTTGGCTGCCAAGGGTACATACTTTATCTGCTATGATCGCGCATATGCATGGTTGCCCGCTGACTTCATGGGCTCATGCTTCATTGCAAATTTGTTGCCTCCGACGTTTACTGTAGATGCCGATTATCACAAGACTAGGGTTGTGCGAGGCGTAATTAGCGAAGAGGATACTGCCGGTCAAGAGGCAGGAGACTTTTTCAAGGGTTTCCTCCCGTTTTGGGGACCTATGGTTAATAGTAGGAACCTGAGACAGTTGACTCGAGTGGTAGAATCGACAGCTAATATTACTGCCAGTGCCCTTGGTAATATCACCACTGAACTTCAGGCGGAGAGACTTATGACGTTACAAAACCGTATGGTTTTAGATGTCATTTTAGCAGATCGAGGTGGGGTATGTAAGGTGATCCATTCGAGCTGCTGCATTTTCATTCCGGATAATGCTCCAACTGTTTATCAAGCCATCTCGAGGTTGCATAAGATCTCCGAATCCATACACGTGGATGTAGGGGATTGGACGTTACTTGGATGGTTTTGGGGCCTGATGTCGACGTGGGGTTGGAAGATTCTGATGATCATCGGAGTCGTTGTGGTGTTCCTGTTCACGTGTTGCCTTTGTGTACAGTGCGGTCCTGCCTTATGTGGCCTCTGTGCTACAACGTGTATGAGACAGCCGCCTGTTACCAATGGGACTCGGTTGGACAGAGCTATGCTACAGCAACATCTCGATGGTCTGATGAATATCGATTATGATTCCGACTAGTGCTTGCCTACATGAGGGCAAAAGGAGCGTCTGAGGTTCCGTGACAATTGTAAGTGGTGTTTTTAACTCGCACGAATATGGTCGAGTCTGGTATCTATGAACCGCAAATGACGAGTTTAGTAAGTGTGCGCAGTTTCGCTGTGCTAACTTAAACCGTTCGTTTGTTATGTGGGTTTTTCATCTGTACCCACGGGTTCCATCTTAGATACGGCATCCATTTTGTCTCTTGCCCTCAAGTAGCCAGCGAACGGACGATGTCCGCTTCGCGACCCTGGGACTCCCAAGATATTTGCGGAAGACACATGTCCTTTGTAAGTGTCTTTATGATGAGGGGGATGTTACTGTAAGGCAGATGGCGCCGCTCAAGGCTCATCTTGTTGCACGGACTCATTGTATCAGCCGTGCATCTCATTAGGCACGTCCCTTTGATGTCTGTATCTCGTGTTTCCCGATACCTCCCCTTTTACACCCTTTCCGATCTCCCCACTGTCTCCGTCTTCCTCTGCACCTGTCTTTGTTCCTATTTCGATCTGTTTTACTACCGATTGGAATGCACTAATGTTGGGAAGATGGGTTTTTACAGTTGGGAACCGCCAAATGTTTCCGCACTTGTGATCCGGACCCCATGTGTTTCAAAGTGACCAAAGCGACCCCTCTGGGGGATAATGGTGGGAACCGGGTTGTAAACTTTTGTGTATCATGTTGTCTTATGGGTAAAAACTGTATAAAAGGAGCGATCCACAGAACCAATTTGAAGCAGTCTCCCCAAGTTGCACGTGTGTTGCTTGTCGTGACTACTGTGTTCCCTGCAGTAAATAAACCTTGAATCTTTGACGCCGAAGGAAGTGTCCCGTGTCTCTGTCATTCGTACGCCGGAGCAGGTTACCCACGAAGGTTTCAGGTGTTGTGCCCTGGCACCGCTGGGTCCTACAGAACCCAGTCCTTCAGTACAGTTTCTAATTCACCCACCCAGTCTGTTCTCCTTTCACCCATCCTTGCTTCATCATTCACCCAGCCATGCACCATACCATATTCTTTCCTTCCCAGCCATCTCGGGGACCAAGCAAACACATATCATTCTTCTTTGCCAGTCATCATTACATTTCTCGTCCTTCCACACTTACTTACACCCTTCTTTCGCTTTTCGTTCATCCCATCCATCAAGTTCATCTCAGATCTGATTGGGATTCTTCTCGCCAAAAACTTCACAGCTAAGTCGAAGTACATTTAGAGGAGGCTACTACCTGGTTGATTTATAAAACACCTGTGCAGAAAGCACACTCTGCAGTCTTCAATCTCAATAAGTAAGGAATATATAGCTTACCTCTGCCCGCCACCACCGTCTTATCCCTCACAGGCATGTTGTCCGGCACTTGCACCGCCTCCTCCCCAGAGTTGTTCCCCTCGTCCAATACCACCGCCTCCGCGCTGGCCCCGCCTCCAGATGTTCCACCTACAAAGTACATTTAAGAATGTTAGAATACACCACTCACTACTATATAATATTTGGTCTAGGAGAAAGAAAGAAATGTGAAAAAAACAGAATACAATGTAATAATTTGTGACTGTCTACTCTAAAGTAAAAATTTCCCTTTTTCCAGGGAAGGCTGTTGTCTTGCTGCACCTTTTTGGCACAACTGATGAATGCTTGCTTTTTATTTTTAACACGCACCACTTTTTCTCCTAACAGACAGAAGCTTGACTTCTAAGAACACGAGCAGGATCAAGTTCAAACCAGGTGAGAGCTCGGCTCGACCACAAGAAATGTGTCCAATTAATCGTCAGCACTAAGCACTTTTCCATTTTCAGTTAAACGTTTACTTTTATGACAAACTTGATTTTATTAAATGTGTTTATTTTTAATAAATCTTTTAAACTTAAATAGACTCTGTGGTTTTTGGTCCTCCAGACTAGAGTGGATGAGCTAAAGGTTTTCGATTTTTTGCAAGCATGAGTCCGTGCCTTTGACATCACTGGGGATCAATCATCGGTGACTTTGGGAGCTAAATGACTCTGCCACACTATCTAGTCAGTAAGGAGATTGGGGGTTCAACTACAAAGTCTGTTATCACTGAGGTATGTGAAAAGTCTAACAGCACCTATTATAATTCATAAGCTAAGCGATGCATTATTTAGTGTCCATAGTTCTGTTTGTGCAGATTTGTCCCTGCAACAGTAGTAGAATGGATTGTCCTACTATCCAAACCAAAAGTAATGTAGTATCTTATTCTTTCTTGGTGGTCATTCACCTTTTTATTGTTGGCAATTGTCAAAGCATAAACATTTAGAAGACTTGAAAAGACATTATGGACAATCCCAGAGGTCTGCACTCAATGCATAGAGCTATTGCTGACTAGAATGGGAGTCCACTGGAATTGCCAAATGTGCAATCTTAGTTAGCTTCACAGACAGACTAATAAGAATAATCTAGTAATACCACAGGGAGTCATAGTCGAGGCAGGATAAGAATTTAGATCCAGTCTACAAGAAGATCAAAGACGATTTAGAAAAAATCGAATGAGGAACGCTAGGAAAAAATAAGTACTCTATATTAAAATTAAAACTTACTGGGGCCAGCAAAGGAGCCCTCGCCTGCCCGATCCTGGCCTGCATCCTGAACAGCACCCTCCTCCTCCTGCTCCTGTGTCCTCTTGCCCCTGGGGGGAGCTGATGTACAACATGAAAGAAAGAAAGACCAGAAAACATGGATGATATATGTCAACCAAATCAAACATTTCAAAAGAACAATAACAAAATATTTTGGCGAAATAGCAAATAGACAACTATTCCACTGGATATATTGACCGATCTCATGTGGTCTACTACGTTATTAGTATTGCTTGATTTGCGGACCGTCGAATTGGAAACTTCTTATGTAACTCACTAAACAAAGTACTAACAAGGTTTGCCTAGGATTGGCAGGCAGCAGTCCGCAGCACGCGAAGTGACAGAAAAAGTCCATCGTGATTGCAGATCAGCGACAACACTAAAGTTTCCCACTACATTAACCAGTCATTAAAATACTCAAACTATCACTCCACCACCACTATTTCTTCTTATCGCCATGTGTACAAAGGAAGGACTGGACTTGAGTCTGTAGGGGCTGATTTAGAAGCCCCTTGCGGCTCTTTTGCTCCATAGTTGCGTAACTTTTGTGTGCGGCGTATATTAACAACGTGACTCGTATGGGAGATGCATCACGTTGTAAGGCCCTGCGCCATCAGGGGGCGTTCCAGCGCAAGGGAGGGCGTTCCTGCGCAGGAACGCATCCTAAAAGTGGCTGAGGGAAATCTACAAGATTTCAATCACTCACTTTAACGACAATGATGCGTGACTCAAACCCTGCACCTGCTTGAAGCAGACGTACGGCTTGACGCAGCATTGGGGAGATGGGGCACCCCAGAGCATTGATGGAGCTGTGCCATCGTTGCGACGCAACTCCAGCTATGTGCCGCCTTTACGGCACAGATGCTTTGGTGACGTTTTGGGCCCATGGTGCGCCGCATTGTAAATACGGCGCACCATGGGTGATGGTGGCGTGGCGCACAATTGCTGCCGCATCCCTGCTACTTTGCAGGGATGCGCCGGTAATTACAAATCTGAACCTTAGTGTCTAGCATTACGCAGTTCTTTAAACTACACTCATACATAATTTCACAGGCCAATGAAATGAACACAAAATCAAAAACAAATAAGCATAGTAGCAACATTACTGAGAAGGAGAGCAGTGCACCTGAAATGCACAGAAGATTTTGAAATATAATTTACCTACAATGTAATGAGCAGCATTATTGCTTTTGGTAAAAAACAAAAATTTGCAATATAATATAACACACAGAGCAGGAGAAAACAGAGTAGTAAAGAAATAGCTACTACTACTCATCAAGCCCGGGGATCTCAAGGCCAAGCAGGTCCAGCAGATCGCGTTCACGGTCCAGGACATCCGCCCAGCGGTGGGTGGCCTGGTTGTAGGTGCGCCGGTCCCGAGAGTGTTGGTACATGGCCCGGCACACCTTCTCCCACCGCTTCCGGCACTCCCGGATCCCGTACCCGCTACCGATCCTGCCGCCTGCCATGATGGTCCTGGGGAGGCGGCGCTGAACATAAAAAATTAGTGCGCCCACCTCCTCCGGGCTGAAGATCTCCCGGGGTACGACCTTCTCCCCCCTCAAACGCCCGCACGGGTGCCGGGCACGGGGTGCGGGACCCTTCCCCTTCTCGGGATGCTTCCCGGCTCCCTTCACCATGGTCTGGGCAGAAAGGAAGCTAAATAATAAAGAAAATAGAATAGGGAAGAGAAGAAAAGTAAAGAGTTGAAAAAAGTAGTTTAAAATTAACCAAAAGTAGCAGAAAACACAAAAATATAGAGCAAGAAAAATAGAGAGATAGATAATAAGTAAAATAGATTAAAAAAACTTCAAACAAGCAAAGGATGGCAGAGATACAGAGAGGATACCAAAAGCATGCCCAGAACCATAGCAATGAATGAGAAACAAGATGGCCGCGCCCGTTCACGACCGCGCGGGCAAGTTCGCGCGAGATTTTCCTGGCGAACACCCGTGAAATTGTACTAGCGAGCCGCACACTTTGCGAGATTACACTTCGCGCCCGGAAACGGAAATACGTCATGCAAACAAGATGGCCGTGCCCTTGAACGACCGCGAGGGTAACTTCGCGCCTTGCGCTACAAGCGGCTCGCTAAAACGCACAAAACCTTGCGAACTAACACCCCGCAAAAAAACAAATCGCATATTCGCATGAATTCGCGGCTTCCGAATCCGATCTCGCGCAAGTTCGCGCCCCGCGAATCCCGCGAAATTGCAGAAAAACGAGTTTTGCAAAACTGAAAGCACTCAGCAGGTGCAAGAGTTCAAACTCATCATTAGTAACCATTCCCTGTAGTGCTTCCTGACTGGGGCCCCTCCAGAGTTCAGTTGCTAGTTGCAACAATTGTATGACCCTGCTCTGACCCTCACAGCAGGCTCATAGAATAGCTACAAGTAGGCCACAAAGGTCCTGGAAAAAAAAATTGCACTGCAACAGAAAGCAAATTACTGATAAGGAAGCAGGTGCCAGACCTGGAAGTTTAAAACAGTGGCACATTAATAAACTAACCCCAAATTAATTCATGTCAGTTAAAGCAGGGCAGGTGTGCTTGCTTTTCCCCCCCATAATCTACACTGATGATGAACCAGAGGGTGGCATTGATGTAACAGAGGGTGGCATGGGTGAAACAGAGGGTGGCAGTGGTGAAACAGAGGGTGCTGGGAACCTGTGATGATGAACCAGACGTAGAAACAACATAGTTGCGACCGTTGCGAGCTGACAAGTAAGTTCGCAATTGCGAACTGGTACCAAACCCTCGCGAACTGGCAGAAACCCTTGCGAACACAAAAAACATTTTAAAATCCGCAAATTTGCGAGAATTCGCGGATTTTGCGGATTGCGAGTTCGCAAATACGCAAATTCGCGAACGCCAGATTCGCAAAATTCGCCCATGCTTAATTGAAACCCTGGAACAGGGGGTATCCCAGGCAGAGGCTGATCATGCCACAGATGTCAACGATACTACGGCAGATACGTTGAACCTGGCCCAACACAAATATAGGGCCTATGCATGGAAGGAGGTGAAAACCAGATTCACTAACACACAGCACACTATTTACGAAGTAGGTGATAAAGCAGGCAGGCTCTGAGCCTGCCTAGATAGACGGGAAAGAGCTAGCTGATGGGTGGCACAACTTAGGTTAGAGACTGGGAGTATTACTACAGACCCACAGCAAATTGTTGATGCATTCGCGGCTCACTACGAAACAGTATATACGCCCATGTCCACAGCCACAATAAAGGATAATCTAGCCTTCCTAAAGGACATACAGATGCCCACATTGACCCAAAATGCGACTGTTACATCCTGTATCTTGTTTCCCTTATGTTTTGTTATATCTGCTTATGTGACATCATGAGGTTCTTGAGATGCCTACCTGCACACCATTTTTATATTCCAATGACATTCTGGATTCTATAAGGGGCTTGAGAGTGTAAGGGCAGTTGTATCTGGACCTGGAAGCAGAGAAGCTGTAAATGCTGTGCTGGACATTAAACTTCAATTTATTCTACATATGTTCCTGTATTGATTTTAACAGTGACTTAAGCACTGGAAGTGGATCTGACTCCAGGTGAACTCACACTAGCAATAGGCTCATTGCATATGGGGAATGCCCTAAGACCCAATGGTATACCTGTAGAATTCTATAAGAAAGCAGCAACTCAGCTCATACAACATCTGCTTAACATGTACGAAGATAGTTTGGGGAAAGGGGAGCTGCCCAGGGATCAGCGCCTAGCGACGATAGTTGCAATATATGAGCCAGGCAAGCCGCCACAAAAATGCACGTCTTGCAAGCCGATTTCCCTAATAAATGAAGAAGCCAAAATACTTGCTAAAGCATTGACTCTCAGGCTGCATCCGTACCTCACAACATTTATCCACCCCGACCAATCGGGATTGATGCTGAACCGTAACAGGGCGCTCAACTTGAGACGACTAAATAGTGTTATGGCACGTATACCCATGATTAAGGAAAACGCGGTAATTCTGTGCCTAGAAGCACGTATGGCATTCAATCCTGTTGAATGGCCATTTCTCTTCGTGGTCCTCAGCCACCCAAGTTTCGGCCCGAGGTTCTGCATGTGGGTGCAGCTACTGTACACAAAACCCCTGGCGCAGGTGGTGATAAATGGTCGCATCTCAACAAACTTCCCTCTGGGAAGTGGAACAAGACAGGGCTGCCCCCTCTCACCACTTCTCTTTGTGCTCGTGATAAAGCCAGTGACGGCATGGATATGACAGGAACCGGTCATCCATGGGTTAAGATGGGCTATGGGATGGGAAGATCGTATTTCGCTATACATGTTAAAATCTAGTTTGCGACATCAACAATATCGGCGCCATCTTGTCCCTTTTCAGGCTCGTATGTGCGCGTAAGTAGCAGCCATTTTAAATGCCATGGCCTCTCTGCCCACTGCCGATAGCAAGCGCGTCTCTCTCTCTCTCCCTCTGACCTCGCAAGCATCCCCCGCTCACATGCTTGGGCCATAAACCTCCCCTTCAGTGCAACCCTGCCTCGGAGCCACATCCCGTTCCCAGCTAAACACCTTCCTCCATCCCTTTCATGATCTTGTGTCCTTTGATAAACCCCCATTTTTCTTCTGTGCCCGATTGTCCGGCTCGATCCCAGGCCACCACCTGGCCCTGCGGATGCAGTTTATTGCCCCCATACAGTAGGAAGCTGCCCTCTTCAAAGGATCTACAACTGATCAAAGCCCCCACCCCATAAGATCCGATCAGCCGCACACATTCCGGGAACCGGCGGAATGTCCAGCTGTGCGACAGTCATCACCTACTGAGACTGGGGTGGGGACTTCTACTGTAAATGTGTGTGGGAACGGGCTTGGAGCGGGGATTCCGAGGATGTCTTTCCGTACTTCAAAGTATTTGCAGGAATGTGTCACATGTAATAAACTGTAATAAAGACCATAAACCTGTGTATAAGAGGCCAGACCTCAGAGATGCGGTTAGAGTACCTCGAGAAGATACCCTGTTGTCTGATTTGATGTGTTCTGCTCCGTCGGAATAAACTCCTGGTTCCTGCCTTCCAGTCTCCAGCGCCTGCATCTTTGTTTGATAATTTCGAGTGGTATGAGAGGCGGCTAACGCCGGGCAATACTTTAAGGTTCTTGGTCGAAATCGGCCCTACCTTTTAAGAATTGGCGTCCCAAACGTGGGGCCCATTAGCGACACATGGATCCAGTGGGAGAGGTCCTGACGACAGAGTGAACGACTGCAACGATCGGGAAGTGCACCTGCCCGATAGACCCTCGTCTGGCAGCCGATCATCCGAACTTCACCGGTTCCGAGCAGACCTCTCTCGAGTGATCTACGGTCCTGACTGGGAACCATCAGGAGTGCCGCGACACTTACGGAGAATAGAGGACGATCGGGCGCTGGAAGCGGAAGACGAGAAACTGTCAATGCGGTCCGGGTAAGGTCGTGTAACTCGACAAATTGCGAAACGATTGTTTGATTGTTTGGAAAATACTAGTATTACTCTTCGATTGTTTTTCTTTTGAGATAGTCTCTGCCTACAAACGGGGAAGAATAGAAATATTCTCTCTTCCTTTGCAGATAGTGAAGTGTAGGTAACGCGGACTTTTGTCCCCCGTTGTAATTTGTCGAGCCTATTTTTTCTCCCCACTGATTGATTGATTGTCCGAACATTGATTGTTCGAAGTTGGTTCTTTGAGATAATCTCTGTTTGCAAATAATGTAGAATAGAAATATTCTGTCTAGTCTTTGCAAGTAGTGAAGGATAGGTAGTGCGGACCTTTGTCCCCCGTTGTAATCTGTCATGCCTATCTTCTCCCCACTGATTGGTAGTTGGTTCAGCCCGGACCGCTTATTAGAGGTGAACCATCCAGCTCCACTGGAAGGCACCCCTAATAAGGACATGTTCATGAAGTATGGACTAGTCGCTATAGCCTATAGCAAGCTATGGCACAAATATACGAAAAAGGATCAGAAAACTCAGTGGCCACTGATAGGATCCTTCGATGACAATAAAATGAACGTGCTGGAAACAGCCCTTTGTAACAATAAGACAACGCCCACTATGCTTGATAGTCTCCGCATGTGGCACAAAGAAGCAGAACAACGGAAAAAGAGAAACAAAGTCAGATTAGAGAAAGAGCTACGAAAAGCAGCTCACCTAGCTGCCAGAAAGTTAGAGAAAGAGATAAAGGAGAGAGAGGAAGCCAAGCAGAAGCAAGAGTCCGAAACATCGAGCCAGTGTCCCGTTAGAACACCCTCTACACTCTACCCCGAGTTACCCTTGAAACAGCGAGCGAACGATGATCTATTACTAGGTCCTCCAATCATCTACATGCCCCCTCCATACGCCCCTTCCCAATCCTTAGTACAGCACCCACAGCCCCCAAGCACAGATGAGAATAGTACCAGGGCCTCGGTCCTCATGGCCTCCGCGCCGGCCGAACCCCTTGTACTCAGCGCAGCACAAGCAGCAGCATTAGACAACCCTGAGACCCGAAAGAAAGATTCCACTAGAATGAACAGGTTGAGCAAGGATGAACGAGCAGGGATCGATAAGATAGTAAAGACACTGGTGGAACGGAAGGAGAGTGAGGAGTACGTAATGGATATGTACAATTCATATGCCGATAGCCACAGACGACACTTTGTTGTGCGATTTTGTTATCACACCCTCAATGCTTATGAGGACCGATACCGAGACAAAGGTCCCGAGAACCTAACGACTCTGTATAGAAAGGTTGACATCGGGGATGAGGGCGAGTGTGACGTTACGGACCTCCTCATGCGTACGCTTGAAGTTTTCTGCCACCTCACTGAACTGGGTTGGAAGCTAAAACAACGCCTCCTGTAGCGACCAAACCTCGAATAGAACAAACTAATACAATGATGCCTATAAGGGAGGCCGCTCCCTACTGGGTTCCCCCACGAGGGCTGGGAACGCACAATGACGTTAACCATCAAGATGCGAGAGGGAGGGTAGTTTATAACTGGGTCTACCAGCCATGGGATCGACAAGATATCCTGACGTTCCGAAAATTCCTGCCCGATTTACGGAAAAGCCCCACTGCCTTTTTAGGTCTCGCCTGTCGATGCGCATGCGCATCGAGCAAGCGAGACTATAGGGGCTCATCCACTCTTTATCCTAACTGCAAGGAATCGTGGCGATTCCTTGCAGTGCCCGTGACTTTTAAGGTCAATGCGCATGCGCATTAAGCTTATGCGCATGCGCATTGACCTTAAAAGTCACGGGCGCGTGCACGTCCGTGTTTGTTTACCCTTGCCTACTCTCTCTCTCCCCTCTCCGCCCCCGTTCCGCCCCCTCCCCTTCCCGCCGTGTCGCATTTCTCCTCCCCCCTCCCCTCTCTTCCCTCCGGCTTTTTTTTTGTTTTGTTTATTTTACCCGCCGTGTCTCCGATCCTTTCGCTCTCCTCCCCCCTCCTCCTCCCCTCCCATGCCTGCCTGCCTGCCTCAACTCTCCGCCTCCCGATCTTTTCCTAGCTCCTGATCTTCCTCTCCCCGCCCCCGTTCCGCCCCCTCCCCTTCCCGCCGTGTCGCATTTCTCCTCCCCCCTCCCCTCTCTTCCCTCCGGCTTTTTTTTTGTTTTGTTTATTTTACCCGCCGTGTCTCCGATCCTTTCGCTCTCCTCCCCCCTCCTCCTCCCCTCCCATGCCTGCCTGCCTGCCTCAACTCTCCGCCTCCCGATCTTTTCCTAGCTCCTGATCTTCTCCTGCCGGGGTTCCGATTTCCCTTGCACCCCCGATCGTCCCCTGATTTCCTCTTGTTGGCTCCAGAGCTGCATCCATTCCGGAGACGAAGTGAAATATATAGCACATCACTAGAGTCAGTGGGAGCTGTAATGTGTCCGTTAGACCCCTAGGAGTCCTGCATTGATCTACATGCCGCTTTGCACATCCATGAGAAATGTGGTATTTTTTTTGTTCTGAGATGTTTTCTTGTGTTTTTCTCACGTGTGGAGCTTTCAAATGGGGAAATGTATTGCAGTAGTAGTGGAAATGTGATCGAAGGGCTTTCTTTGGTTCAACTTAGCTGTTGTGTGGCAGCCTGCCTTCAGCATAACTATTTGCTGTTTAGTCGAACTGCCTGGACACGTGGCTTTCTTCCATAAGCATTGTTCATAGCGTCTCTCGTTTTGTTGTTCAGTTTTGCATCTAGGGACTTTCATGTTTTGTTCGTGTATGCTGATGTACTAATTAATGGCTGTGGTCCTCAAAGTGCCTACATGCGCATCCCCTCCGCTCCCCCATGTTGTCGTCACTTACTTTGTAGTGTTCTAACTTTCTGAATCCTTCTTCTTTCTACCTTGATCGTTTCTCCTCCGCGATCTGTTGTCCGCCTGCTTCATTCTGCCTCTCCCCACCTCACCCCCCACCCCACCCCAATCCCCCGCCCGCCTTCCCAGCCCATGCCGTCTTCTTCCAGCCCACAGTCGCCCCTTCAAGGCCGTGTTTCGAAGCTGTGGCCGCCTCTCTCCCGGTGAACGCACTTGGATGTTACGGTGTGACTAGAGCGCCATGAACACATCCCCTCTCTGGCCCATGACGTAAGCTGGATTCCTTGGACGGACCACAGTGTTCTCGTGCTGCTGTCTCCATGTGGCTGTTGCTTAGCGACATGGCAGATTTCGCTTCTCAGCAGACAAGAGCAATGGACGTTTGCAGCACCACAGGCAACTTGCAGGGAGGCTCGCGCACTTCAAGGGGTCTCTTTGATGGTTCAAGGTAGGTTTTTATCTGAAACCTCCCGTGTATCTGCTCCCCTAGCATTAGATTGCTTTACTAACCTCTCTCTTGTGGGAAGCTGCACACCGCTTCCAATTCATCACTTTCTTCCTTCCCCAACCTGCATCACGACTCGCAGTGACCACAGTCCCCCAGCACTTGTCTCCATCCCCACACTCGTAGTGAACCATTCCACTCGCAGTGACGGGATCTGCTCGTCAATATATATCTCACATTGCCAGGGAAGTTTCCAGGCACTAAGCATAGTAGATAAATGAAAACATCTGTATAGTGCCCTTAGAGGAAACGATCCCTACGTTCTATTCATTGGAGCGACTGCGGGTAAGAGTGGGCGGCCAGCTACGCTCCGTGCACGGAGTTTGCGTAGTGCCGCCTACTCCGCATTTTGCGTAGCGGGCGTAGCCAGGCGGCACTACGCAAGCTCCGCAGACGGAGCGTAGCTGGCCGCCACCCGCCTCCCTCCCGCCCTCCCTAAATACGTTAAATTAAAAGTATTAAATAATTAAAAAGGCACTTACCTTGCCCGCCGCTGCCCGCCGCGTCCCCGGGGCTCGATATCTTCTTTGTTGCCGTCTTGTTTAATAATGCGCATGCGCGGGCGGCCGCGCATGCGCATTTCTCACGAGAAAATGCGCATGCGCGGCCGCCCGCGCATGCGCATTAGTAAACAAGACGGCAACAAAGAAGATAGCGAGCCCTGGGGACGCGGCGGGCAGCGGCGGGCAAGGTAAGTGCCTTTTCAATTATTTAATACTTTTAATTTAACGTATTTAGGGAGTGCGGGAGGGAGGCCTGTGGTGCGTAGTGGGGCTACGCGGAGTGCGGAGGTGGGCGTAGTTTCTCGCCCACTTCGCGTAGCTCCGCGAAGCCCTACTACGCCCACTCCGCCCAGGGTTAGTTAATAGGTGTGACGTCATAAATACGGCACTCAGTTCATTTAGACATGTTGGCGCCAAAAGCTTTGTGCACTAGCGTCTCGGGAATACTGCAATCTAGCGCTCAACGAGGCCGGACAGCTGTGTTTCATCCTCTCGAGCACAGACCATATGCACAAACACAGGGGCAACCCTGACACCCAAAAGCTCACTTACGTACATTTGTAGTAAAATCATACATTTTTAAGGTAGTAAACTCACTCACTCACCCTCACTCATCCCACACCCTCACTCACCCTCACTCAACCCCTCACCCTCAACCCCTCACCCTCAACCTCTCACTCACCCTCACTCTCACTCATCCTCACTCTCACTCATCCTCACTCACCCTCAACCCCTCACCCTCACTCACCCTCACCCTCACTCACCCTCATCCACCCTCAACACCTCACCCACACTCACCCTCACTCACCCTCAACCCCTCACCCTCACTCACCCTCAACGCCTCACCCTCAATCACCCTCAACCCCTCACCCTCACCCACCTTCACTCACCCTCACTCACCCTCACCCTCACCCACCCTCAACCCCTCATCCTCACTCACCCTCAACCCCTCACCCTCACTCACCCTCAACCCCTCACCCTCACCCTCACTCACCCCCACTCACCCTCAACCCCTCACCCTCACCCTCACTCACCCTCAACCCCTCACCCTCACCCTCAACCCCTCACCCTCAATCCCTCACCCTCACCCTCACACTCACCCACACTCACCCTCACCCACCCTCACTCACCCTCACTCACCCTCACCCACCCTCACCCACCCTCACTCACCCTCACTCACCCTCACTCACCCTCACTCACCCTCACTCACCCTCACCCACCCTCACCCACCCTCACCCACCCTCAACCCCTCACCCTCACTCACCCCCACTCACCCTCAACCCCTCACCCACCCTCACCCTCACTCACCCTCAACCCCTCAATCCCTCACCCTCACTCACCCTCAACCCCTCAGCCTCACCCTCACTCACCCTCAACCCCTCACCCTCACTCACCCTCAACCCCTCACCCTCACTCACCCTCACTCACCCTCAACCCCTCACCCTCACTCACCCTCACCATCACTCACCCTCAACGCCTCACCATCAACCCCTCACCCACCCTCAACCCCTCACCCTCACTCACCCCCACTCACCCTCAACCCCTCACCCACCCTCACCCTCACTCACCCTCAACCCCTCAATCCCTCACCCTCACTCACCCTCAACCCCTCAGCCTCACCCTCACTCACCCTCAACCCCTCACCCTCACTCACCCTCAACCCCTCACCCTCACTCACCCTCACTCACCCTCAACCCCTCACCCTCACTCACCCTCACCATCACTCACCCTCAACGCCTCACCCTCACTCACTCACCCTCACTCACCCTCAACGCCTCACCCTCAACGCCTCACCCTCAACGCCTCACCCTCAACGCCTCACCCTCACTCACCCTCAACACCTCACCCTCACTCACCCTCAACACCTCACCCTCACTCACCCTCAACACCTCACCCTCACTCACCCTCAACACCTCACCCTCACTCACCCTCACCATCACTCACCCTCAACCCCTCACCCTCACTCACCCTCACTCACCCTCACTCACCCTCAACCCCTCACCCCCTCACCCCCTCACCCTCACTCACCCTCAACCCCTCAACCCCTCAACCCCTCACCCTCACTCACCCTCAACCCCTCACCCTCACCCACCTTCACTCACCCTCACTCACCCTCACTCACCCTCACCCACCCTCAACCCCTCACCCTCACTCACCCTCAACCCCTCACCCTCACTCACCCTCAACCCCTCACCCTCACCCTCACTCACCCCCACTCACCCTCAACCCCTCACCCTCACTCACCCTCAACCCCTCACCCTCACTCACCCTCAACCCCTCACCCTCACTCACCCTCAACCCCTCACCCTCAATCCCTCACCCTCACACTCACCCACACTCACCCACACTCACCCTCACCCACCCTCACTCACCCTCACTCACCCTCACCCACCCTCACTCACCCTCACCCACCCTCACTCACCCTCACTCACCCTCACTCACCCTCACTCACCCTCACCCTCACTCACCCTCACCCTCACTCACCCTCACCCTCACTCACCCTCACTCAGCGCAACCACAGCATCTTCACTAAATATATGTAATAAACTTTAAGCTATTGGCAATATAAAATAAAATCCATTTTATTTACTTATTAATTATTGATTGTTTTTTAAAGCCATTGATTTTTTTAATATCAATACATATAAGTCACAGATAAGTCCCGTTAATACAAAACATGTTGCTTTACAAATGCTAGAGGTGTCACATTTACAAAAATTATAACTATTGGCTTTGTAAAGAAGAAAGCTATTAATTTAGCTATTTAGAAAAAACAACACATGAATAAAAAACAAAAAAATAAATAACACCTATAGCTCAAACTTTCCTACTGCGAGACCTATTGCATTTCCAATGCAATAGGTCTCGGAGCATTTGAGTTAGAGCTTTTAGAAATGTTTATGGCTTTTTTTTTTTAATTCTTTAGCATTGGCTACAGGAAACAAAAATGCTAAAGATTTACAAAAAAACCCATAAACAATTCTAAAAGCACTAACTCTAATGCTGCGAGACCTATTGCATTTCTAATGCTTGTTTTTAGGTACAGCCTTAGGTTCAACGATTATGACCCTAGCTGACATCGATTTGTTTTTCGGGTTATGTCTGCCAGCTGATGTGTGGAAGCAAATCCGGAAAGTCGACCACCTTGAGCTGTTCGGACATACCTGGTCACAACTCGATGACATAGATAGACAACGAGAGCCTGGACAGAAACCTTTAAAAAACATTTTAGAACTCCCAGACAAGATCGTGCAGAAATTGAAAACCCTGATCCCAGAGAAGAAGGTGGACTGGTGGATAGTAACGGCCTGCCGCCAGAAACCCCAGGAAGACGTATCAGAATTCTTCTCCCGGTTTGAAACGGTGTTTTCCGATTACAGTGGCCAGGACATGACCACTGCAACCGGACATCATCTGTTTGTCCAGAACTATGTTAAAGGTCTGTCACAGGAGGTCTCTCAGAAACTACAGGCTAGCGAGAGTAGTTGGGCGGCCTCCAAGCCTGCGGCTATCCTCCAGATGGCCCAGTATTATGAGCATAAGAAGAACGAGAATGATAGGGCGACTGAGAAAAAGAAAAAAGATCTGAAGGAAAGGGTGATGATCGCACAGTTGCAGGGGGTGACTATAGGAAGAGAGCAGTACAAGGGAAATTACCAGTCGAATGCTCCTAGAAACCCACCCCTAAAGACCGTACACCCGCACCCTATGTTGGACATAAAGACATTGACGAGAACCAGTGTGCATTTTGCAAAGGATTTGGCCATTAGAAATCTCAGTGTCCGGTCCTGTTAGAAATGAATAAGAATAGGGACACGAGAGATGTAGCGGGTGGACCCAGAAATAGAGGACAGGGAAGAGGGTCTACGAACGACACCAACAACGACAGGACAGGCAGACCGAACACATTTGACCGTCGCCAACAGAACCAGTACCAGCAGTCTGACTGCGATGACACTCACAACTTCGCATAGGACTGCCAAGGGCAAGGGAGGATCCAGTCGAGCTCTATGTTGACCAGCAAGGTCCTTATGCCACCGCTAAGGTCCTAGGTACGAAGTCTCCATTTTTGGTAGACACTGGCGCAACACGTAGTGCGTTATCTAAACGACTGATTCCAAGGGCACCCATGTCTGGCTCACTTGTAACATCGATAGGGTTCGGTGGAACGCCCTCCACTAATCCCTTGTCCACACCGATCTCCTTTGACTTGGAAAATAACACCACTGACACGACGTTTTTGCTCTCATCCAACACCCCTGATGCCATTATGGGACTTGACTTACTGAAGCATTTCCGAGCTACAATTAGGTGTTCGCAAGACGGAGTTCGAGTCTTTTTGTACGATAACCCGACTCTGCTCAGACTTTGTCCCACCCGACGCATGTTTTCCATCTCTGACGCTGACTCATCCCTACTTGACACTCTACCCCCATATCTGTGGGCCAAAACTGACTCAGACGTAGGACGCATGATGATCGACCCAGTGCACATAACTGTTCGACAGGATGCAATACTCCCAAAACTTCCACAATATCGGATATCGCCCGAGGGCGAGAAGGCATTGGTAAAGATTATCCAGTCCCTGATAGATGCAGGAGTGGTAGAAGATGTAGTTAGCAATGTTTGCAACAGCCCTATCCTACGCATTATAAAGAAGCAAGGTGAGGGAGATGAGAAAGCGTACCGCTTCATCATCGACCTACGAGAGGTCAACAAAGTAGTTGTACCTCAGTACCCTGTAGTCTCAGACATCACCACTTTTCTGACTCTGATTCCTTCCACTGCTACCACCTTCACTGTCATTGATCTCAAGAACGCTTTCTTCTCTATCCCCATCCACCCAGACAGCCGATGCCTCTTCGGCTTCACCCTAAAAGCCAGCTCGTATAGATTCTGTCGAGCACCCCAAGGCTACACTGAAAGTCCCAGCATCTATAGCCAGGCCCTCAAGAGACAACTGGATGCAGTCCAGTTACCCGATGGAGTGGTGTTGATACAGTACGTCGATGATATCCTTTTGGCAGCCGACACCACTCCACTTGCAGTCACAGCCACCATCCAACTCCTGCACTTCATTGCGGAAAATGGCCACAAGGTCTCAAAGAAGAAGTTGCAATTCTGCCAACCCCAGGTCACTTATCTAGGCCACCTCTTGTCCAAAGACGGGAGAAAGCTTACACCAGATCGAATTCAGACCATTCTCGAAACCCCTGTCCCTAAAACCCAGAAACAAGTCCGCTCCCTGCTAGGCCTCACCTCCTTCTGCCGACAGTGGTTGCCAAATTTCAGCCTCATTGTGAAACCACTGCTTTCCCTGCTGACTAAAGATGTCCCCTTCCCGCTCCCTTGGACCCCTGAATGCCAATCCTCCTTCAAAGAACTACAAGATGCCCTCTGCTCAGCCCCCGTCCTAGGAACCCCCGATTACACCAAGCCCTTCTCCCTCTACACTCACGAAAGGGAGGGATGCGCTTTGTCCGTCTTGACCCAGTCCATTGGCCCAAAGCAACATCCATATGCCTACTTCTTTGCCACTCTTGACCTCGTAGCCAGAGCTTTGCCTGCCTGCCTTCGAGCTGTAGCTGCCGCTGCTATCTCTATCCGACAAAGTGAGGGGATCGTACTCTCGAACTCCCTCACGGTGTTAGTACCCCATGCGGTCGACACCCTCCTGAACCAGACTAAGACGTAACACCTGACTAGTGCATGACTGACTGGGTACGAACTGACTCTGCTTGCACCCCTCATCACTCTGAAAAGATGTACCACTCTGAATCCGGCCACTTTGTTGCCCCTACCTGAAAACAACCCCGAGGTGTCCCCTATACATGACTGTGTGACCCTCACGGACGAACAGACTAGGAGTAGGGTTGACCTCCGAGACACTGCCTTCCCAGACCCTGACGGAGAGCTGTGGGTGGATGGCTCTTGCATCAAGCTCCCCTACGGCAACACCTCAGCTGCTTATGTAGTTACCACAGCCCAAACTGTAGTAGAGACAGCCCGCATCACACAACGATCTGCGCAGGCAGCAGAACTGATTGCCCTCACACGATCATGTATCCTAGCAGCAGGAACCACAGCAAACATTTACACTGACAGCCAGTATGCCTTCGGGTGGTTCATCATTTTGGGCTCCTATGGAAGGAGAGGGGATTCCTGACCTCACACGGCACACCCATCTTACACGGAGATCTAGTCTCTGCTCTGACTGAAGCGGTCCTCCTTCCCAAGCAACTTGCAGTAATAAAATGCCAGGCACACAAAAAGGTGACGGACATCATTGGGCAGGGGAATGCACTGGCCGACATCACTGACCGGACCACAGCTGAGAATAGGACAACGACACGCATGTATGTGACCAGGTCACAAGCAGAAAAATGGACGGACGCTAGGGAGACTATCAGAGACATCCAGATGGCCAGCTCACCACACGAATTGACTGAATGGGCATGGGTGGGACTGAAAGACGATGAAGGCTGCTGGCGGACAAAAGACACGAACAAATGGTTGCTACCCAATTCATACCTGATCCCCATACTGACCATGGCATACTCTCCTGCACACCTAGAATTTGCCCCCATGGACGAACTTGTCTCCAATGTTTGGCACAATGACAAGATCACAGACTCAGCTAAATGTCTGGTCCAGCAATGTCTGATATGGCTGCAAAAAAGTCCGTCCATTTTGCTGCTTGTTGCTTGGCCACTCATGGGCCTTGTCTCCTCCCCGCTCCCCGCCTCCCAGCTGCCCCTCCCACCCACTGGCAAAGTAGCCCGATCCTCCCTACACTCCTCTGTGACCAGCTGGACTAGTTCCATAGCGGTCGCTTCCCCACGATCTCCTGGCTGATCTCCTGGCTGACTGCCCCCCCCCCCTCCTGCTGAGTTTGCTCGCATTGCCGACTGCCTGGCCCAGCCACTGCTCCTGACCCCCATTGCCTGCCTCGGTGAGCGCGATCCGACGTCGCCTGGATTTCCAGAGCGCCTAGAGGCGAGCATATCGCCTGGTATTGTTTGTTTTAATTGTCTTGTACTGCAAATAGCGCTGCATTGCCTGTTTACTTATTGTGATCATTGTGGTCCTAGTTTCGTTTTTAAGTCCGTCCATTTTGTTGCTTGTTGCTTGGTCACTCGTGGACCGTGTCTCCTCCCCGCTCCCTGCCTCCAAGCTGCCCCTCCCACGCTCCGCCCCCTCCACTATCCACTTAAGAAAGATGTCCCAACGCGCAGCGTCCACACGCTGCGGCCGCGCCGAAGGTCGCGCCTGGACCGCGCCCAGCGCCAGACCCCCTGGCCCTCGCATAACCCACTCCACCCGTATAATGTACGACACCCCCACCCTCTTAGCACTTAACCCCGGCCGCCTCACTAACTGCGCCCAAGCGGCACCAGGACACACCCATGGACCCTTCACCTGCCACTTCTGCAAATTCACCTGCATCAAGACCCGAACCAAACCCACAAACACCAAACAGAGTTCCAACACCAACCACCTTAAATGCATCCTACTCAACACCCGCTCGGTTCACAAACACGCCATCGACCTTTGGAATCTACTCGACACCATCTCTCCGGACATCGCCTTCCTAACAGAAACCTGGATGAATGCCTCTTCAGCTCCAGACATCACCATAGCCATCCCGGACGGCTACAAAATCATACGTAAGGACCGCACCATCCAAACAGGAGGAGGCATCGCCATCGTCCACAAGAACACCATCCGCGTCTCAACCAGCTCAGAAGACAACCTCGCTATCGCCGAACACCTTCACTTCCAGATCCACACCGACCTCAAGACCACACTCAGAGGCACCCTCCTCTACAGGCCACCAGGACTCTGCACAAAATTCAGCGAAGACATCACTGACTTCATCACCCCACACGCCCTCCCCTCGGAAGAATATATTCTATTGGGAGACCTCAATTTCCGTCTGGAAAAGAGCAACGACAGTAACACGACCACCCTTCTGGACAATCTCGCCAATCTTGGACTCAAACAACTTGTTAACACCCCCACACACTATGCAGGACACACTCTTGACCCTATCTTCACTTCCAGCAAGCATATCTCCTTCACTCACACCACACCCCTCCACTGGACGGACCACAGTTGCATTCACTTCATTTACAATAAGACCGCGATCCACAACCACCCTCAACCAACTCTGCGAAGAAATTGGAACAAAATCACCATCGACCAGATCTGCACATCGCTTCTTCAAAAACCCCCTGCCTATTCAACGAACCCTAACCAAGCCGCCATCAACCTCTCACAATGGTTAACCCAAACCGCCGACAAACTAGCACCCTTGAAAAAACATCAAATCAAGCAAAGAAGCAAGAACGCCCCCTGGTTCAACGATGACCTTAAGAAATCCAAGAAGCTCTGTCGTTCCCTTGAGAAAACTTGGAAAAAAGACCCAAACACCATCACCCAAGCCGCCTTCAAAAACACCACCCTCAAACACCACCAACTAATCCGGACAGCCAAGAAATCAGCACTCAAAGACCGTCTAGACAACAACGCCCACAACAGCAAGGAACTTTTCAACATCATCAAAGAATTCACCAACCCCACCGCCAGCTCAAATGACATCACCCCCTCTCAAGTCCTCTGCGACTCCCTCGCCTCATTCTTCCATGACAAAATCGCCGACATTCACAACAGCTTTGACAACCAACCCGTAAACCAGTCCACCCCTCTCACCTCCGAACCTGTACCCCCTCCGAATAACCTTTTTGACTGGAACCCAATCACCACAGAAGACACCATTCGCCTGATGAACTCCATCCACTCAGGATCCCCTACAGACCCATGCCCCCATCACATCTTCAACAAAGCAGACTCCATTATCGCACCCCATCTCCGAGACGTCATCAATTGCTCCCTCAACTCCGCCACATTCCCAGAAAGCTGGAAACACGCAGAACTCAGCGCCCTTCTGAAGAAACCCACAGCTGACCCCACCGAACTCAAAAACTACCGCCCCTTCTCGCTCCTCCCATTCCCTGCCAAAGTCATTGAGAAAGCCATCAACAATCAGCTCGCCGCCTTCCTCGAAACCAACAAATCACTCGACTCCTCACAATCTGGCTTCCGAGCCAAACACAGCACTGAGACCGCCCTCATCGCAGCAACAGACGACATTCGAACACTACTGGACAATGGAGACACAGTCGCCCTCATCCTCCTTGACCTCTCTGCAGCCTTCGACACAGTATGTCACAGCACCCTTATACAATGACTCAACAACGTCGGAATTCAAGGAAAAGCATTGGACTGGATCATCTCGTTCCTCGCTGGAAGAACTCAGAGAGTCCGCCTCCCCTCTTTTAAGTCAGAGGCCACCGAAGTCATCTGCGGCGTCCCGCAAGGATCATCACTCAGCCCCACCCTCTTCAACGTCTACATGAGCCCCCTCGCAACCATCGCACGTCAACACAACCTCAACATCATCTCCTACGCTGATGACACTCAGCTAATCCTCTCACTCACCAAAGACCCAATCACCCCCAAAACCAACCTACATGAAGGGATGAAAGAAGTAGCCGAGTGGATGAAGCACAGCCGTCTGAAACTGAACTCGGTCAAAACGGAAGTCCTCATCTTAGGTGCATCCCCTTCCACCTGGGACGACTCTTGGTGGCCAACAGCCTTAGGAAAAGCCCCCATACCGACGGACCACGCACGGAACCTGGGCATCATCCTGGACTCCTCACTCTCGATGACCAAACAAGTCAACGCCGTCTCATCATCATGCTTCAACATCCTACGCATGCTCAAAAAAACATTTCGCTGGATCCCCACCGAAACAAGAAAAACGGTCACCCACGCACTGGTTACAAGCCGTCTAGACTACGGAAACACCCTCTACGCCGGTACCACCACAAAACTGCAGAAAAAACTCCAACGCATCCAAAATGCTTCAGCCAGACTCATACTAGACATCCCCCGCACAGACCACATTTCCCTTCACCTGAAAGACCTTCAATGGCTCCCCGTCAACAAGAGAATAACGTTCCGTCTCCTCACCCACGCACACAAAGCCCTTTACGAACTTGGACCTGATTGTCTCAACACGCGCCTCTCCTTTTACACCCCCACCCGCCAGCTGCGTTCGTCCAACCAAGCCCTCGCCGCTGTTCCGCGCATCCACAAAGCCACCATGGGAGGGAGATCCTTCTCCTACTTGGCGGCCAAAACCTGGAATTCCCTTCCCATCCACCTCCGCCTTACTCAAAACCACCTAGCCTTCAAAAAACAGCCTAAAACCTGGATATTCGATAAGTAATCCTTCCTCAAGCGCCTTGAGACCCTCCGGGTATGTAGTGCGCTATATAAATTCTGACTTGACTTGACTTGTTTGGGGTCCCCAATCACCCATTTGTAGTCCTGCAGATGGATTACATCCAACTAAAAAGATGCCAAGGTCTGAAATACGTACTTGTTGTCATGTGCGCATTTAGCAAATGGGTGGAAGCCTATCCAACTCGCGACAACACTGCCATTGCCACTGCAAAGGTACTATTGAAAGAATTCTTCCCTCGCTACGGCCTTTGTCGAATTTTGTGGAGCGACAATGGCCCCCACTTCGTAGCCGAAGTTATCCAACTCATCTTGAAAGGGTTGGGTGTAAAACAAAAATTTCATGCAGTCTTCCACCCCCAATCTGCTGGACTAGTTGAGCGACATAATGCCACACTGAAGCTCAAACTAGCAAGGATAGTGGCTACCACAGGACTGAAATGGCCAGACGCTCTCCCACTGGCATTGCTATCAATGCGCTCCACCCCCACCAAACACCAATTGACACCATACGAGGTCGTTTTCAGCCGGCCCATGAGCGTCTGGTCTGCACCAAAACCAACTTCCATTCACGATGTCCCGGATGTCCTAATGTCTGATTATTTGTACAATCTGACTAAGACACTATCTGTTATCCATTAACAGGTGCTGCATGCCATTCCTGATGCTTCCAGGGGCCCCGGACACGATATCCAACCTGGTGACTGCGTCTTGATACGCAATTTCCAGCGTGCAAAGAGTCTGGAACCTCGGTGGACGGGCCCCTGGCAAGTCTTAATCACCACCCGTACAGCTCTTCAAGTGGAAGGAAAATGGAACTGGCTACATGCGCACCACTGCAAAAAGATCTCCTCAACCCTGACGACGACCGAAGACGTGGCCACCCAAGAAGAGCTCCTGAACAAAGATCGACCATCCCTGAGCTGTTACCCTGATAGAGACACTTGAACTGGCAGAATTCCCCAATCCCAGTGTGCCATCCAAAAAAGGGTATAACCTGCGACGAAAGGAGGGAGCTTCGGCTAAGCAGACCACTGACTAAGTTACAATTCTCAGAGCGGTGGCCTAACACTACTAAGGCTGCCAGGAGAGAAGCCAAACGAAGTTTGTGGTTCTGCCCGCTACCGAGCCCCTTGAAGATGATGGAAGCTCCCGATATGAAGATGATGGAAGCCCCCGACACGAAGATGATGAAAGCAACCGGACATCCGAAGACTCACTACAGAAACCCAAAGATTGACAAAATACACAGCTCAAAGACTATTGCACTCTTTATCGCCCTTCTCTTTTGCCTCTTCCTCATGACCACCCTCTGGATCGTGGAAGAGAGCGCACCAGCTCATAAGACATTTCTAACCACTGCACAGCCTACCACAATGAAAGAACACTACCTGGTCTCTCTTTCACCTCAACTCCGAGAAAGACGTAAGGAGTTTTGGAACAACTCCTTCGTGCAATTGCTGCACCAGCATAATCTTGCCACCAATGCCACAAACTGCTGGATCTGTGGGTTGTTACCCCACGCCACTGGACATTCCATCCCCTTCATCCCTTCACCTTTCTCCGTTCACGGTTCCTGCCTCGCTTGGCTGATCCTCTTGCAAGAAAGCTACAGGGATAATGACACTTCCAGCAGAATTATGGCACACTTTTTTCATGGGGTCTGGCAGAACAAAACAGGGAGAACCGCTGCACACTTTTGCCCTCTGACATCCAACGACTCTATTCATATGGACATCCCTGTCAAAGAACGGATTGAAATGCAGGTGTTCAACAACCCAACCAGACCCACCTTCTCCTAAAACCCAACCAGACCCACCTTCTCCTACCTCCGGAAACGAACAGCTGCCACCCTGACCGTGGCCCTATCTGTCATAAATGTCTCAGGCCTTGTGTGCATCGAAGGACTTGGGACACAGCTGGTAGGCCACAGCGCTTGCCGCATCACCAGAACTTTGGACTCAACTGATCCACCCTCTTTTGTCACCTCTCCGAACATGTACTTTGTTTGTGGTACAAAAGCCTACACCTGGCTCCCCAAAGGCTGGGGGTGTACCTGTTACATTGCCTTCATTCTTCCTCCGACCTATGTGGCTCCAGCAAACCATCACCAACAAAGGCGAGCAAAAGACATTGAGCAAGCCGACTCCACCGGAGCACAGTTTCTGGACGCCCTGAAGGGACTTGTTCCACTCTGGGGTCCGATGGCGAACAGCCGTGCCATCCGACATTTGACCCAGGCAGTTGAAACGACAATGAACATTACAGCTGGCATCCTCACAAACAATACAGCTGAGCTTCAGGCGGTCCGCCTGGTGGCTCTTCAGAACCGCCTTGTTCTAGAGGTGGTTCTAGCGGATCGTGGAGGAGCATGCCGTATCATTGGGTCCAGCTGTTGCACCTACATACCGGACAATTCACCCTCAGTTTACAAAGCCATTGAACACCTCCACAGACTTTCCTCAGAAGTTCACCAGGAACAAGAAGAATGGTCGCTTGGGAGTTGGTTCTGGAGTACTGTAAAGAACTGGGGGTGGAGATTGTTTATGATCATATTGATACCGATTGTCGTAATATGTGGATTCTGCCTGGGTATTGAATGCTTGATGCCCCTGTGCTCACTTTGTGCAAACTGTATCTGCCCTAAGACTCTGGACTTTGAAACCGAACGCATGAAAACATTGTACGATGTCGAAGTCCGAAATATAATGGGGATAGATATAGATTAACAAGCTGGCTAGATATGTTGAAAAGGGAGTCAAATGAAGTCAAATGAAGTCAAATGATTTATATAGCGCGCTACATACCCAGAGGGTCTCAAGGCGCTTGAAGAAGGGTGGGGAATTACTTGTTGAATATCCAAGTTTTAAGTTGCTTTCTGAATGCTAGGTGGTTCTGATTGAGGCGAAGGTGAGTGGGGAGAGAGTTCCAGGTTTTAGCTGCCAGGTAGGAGAAGGATCTACCCCTCATGGTGGTTTTGTTGATGCGAGGTACAGAAGCAAGGGCTTGGTTGGAGGATCGTAGCTGGCGGGAGGGGGTGTAGAAGGAAAGTCGTGTGTTGAGGCATTCGGGTCCAAGTTCGTAAAGTGCTTTGTGTGCATGGGTTAGGAGGCGGAAAGTAATCCTTTTATTGACGGGGAGCCAGTGGAGGTTTTTCAGGTGACCAGAGATGTGGTCTTTACGCGGGATGTCTAGTATGATTCTGGCTGAAGCGTTCTGGATGCGTTGGAGTTTTTCTGGAGTTTTGCGGTGGTACCGGCGTATAGGGTGTTTCCGTAGTCCAGGCGACTCGTGACCAGTGAGTGGGTGACCGTTTTTCTGGTTTCGGTGGGGATCCAGAGAAATGTTTTTTTGAGCATGCGAAGAATATTGAAGCAAGATGATGAAACGGCGTTGACTTGTCTGTTCATGGAGAGTGAGGAGTCCAGGATGACGCCCAGGTTCTGTGCGTTATCCGTCGGGATGGGTGCTTTTCCAAGGGCCTCTGGCCACCAAGAGTCATCCCAGGCGGAGGGGGAGGTACCTAGGATAAGGACTTCTGTTTTGTCTGAGTTCAGTTTTAGACGGCTGTGCTTCATCCACTCGGCTACTTCTTTCATTCCTTCATGTAGGTTGGTTTTGGCAGTGTTAGGGTCTTTGGTGAGTGATAGGATCAGTTGAGTGTCATCAGCGTAGGAGATGATGTTGAGGTTATGTTGGCGTGCAATGACCGCGAGGGGGCTCATGTAAACGTTGAAGAGGGTGGGGCTGAGTGAAGATCCTTGTGGCACGCCGCAGATGACTTCAGTGGCCTCTGACTTGAATGGTGGGAGGCGGACTCTTTGGGTTCTTCCGGTGAGGAACGAGGTGATCCATTCCAGTGCTTTTCCTTGGATACCGATGTTTCTGAGGTGCTGTAATAGGGTGCTATGAGAGACTGTGTCGAAGGCTGCGGAGAGGTCGAGGAGGATGAGGGCGACTGTGTCTCCGTTGTCCAGTAGAGTTCGAATGTCCTCTGTTGCTGTGATGAGTGCAGTCTCAGTGCTGTGTTTGGCTCGGAAGCCGGACTGTGAGGAGTCGAGGGATTTGTTGGTTTCGAGGAAGGCGGCGAGCTGGTTGTTGACAGCTTTCTCGATGACTTTGGCCGGGAAAGGAAGGAGCGAGATGGGGTGGTAGTTTTTGAGTTCGGTGGGGTCAGCTGTGGGTTTTTTCCGAAGGGCGCTGAGTTCGGCGTGTTTCCAGCTTTCCGGGAAGGTGGCGGAGTTGAGGGAGCAGTTGATGACGTCTCGGAGGTGTGGTGCTATGATGGAGTCTGCTTTGTTAAAGATGTGGTGAGGGCAAGGGTCTGTGGGGGATCCTGAGTGGATGGAGTTCATCAGGCGGATGGTGTCCTCAGTGGAGATTGGGTTCCAGTCATTAAGGATGTTCGAGGGGTGTGAAGGTGCTGCAGAAGGTTGGGTGGGCTGGTCTCCGGGTTGGTTGTCGAAGCTGTTGTGGATGTCAGCGATTTTGTCGTGGAAGAATGAGGCTAGGGAGTCGCAGAGGGTTTGAGAGGGAGTGATGTCGTTGGGGTTGGCAGTGGGGTTAGTGAACTCTTTGCCGATGTTAAATAATTCCTTGCTGTTGTGGGCGTTGTTGTCTAGTCGGTCTTTGAATGCGGCTTTCTTGGCAGTCCGGATCAGTTGGTGGTGTATGCGGGTGGCGTTTTTGAAGGCGTCCCTGGTGCTGGTGTTTGGGTCTTTTTTCCAGGCCTTCTCGAGGGAGCGACAGAGTTTCTTAGATTTCTTAATATCATCGTTGAACCAGGAGGCGTTTTTGCTGCCTAGTTTGATTTGACGTTTTTTCAGAGGTGCTAGGATGTCGGCGCTGTTGGATAGCCATTGGGTGAGGTTAATGGCTGCTTGGTCGGGGTTAGAGGAGTGGGCAGGGGGGTTTTGGAGAAGCGATGAGGAGATCTGGTCGATGGTGATTTTTTTCCAGTTTCTTTGCAGAGTAGGTTGAGGACGGTTGTGGGTTGTGGTCTTATTGTAGATAAAGTGAACGCAGCTGTGGTCCGTCCAAAGGAGATCTGTGGTGTGACTGAAGGAGACATGTTTGCTGGAGGTGAAGATAGGGTCGAGTGTGTGACCTGCAATGTGGGTGGGGGTGGTGACAAGTTGTTTGAGTCCGAGGTTGGCGAGATTGTCCAGAAGGGTGGTGGCGTTGCTGTCATTGTTCTTTTCCAGGTGAAAGTTGAGGTCTCCCAATAGAATGTATTCCTCGGAGGGGAGGGCGTGTGGGGTGATAAAGTCAGTGATGTCGTCACTGAATTGAGCACGGGGTCCTGAAGGCCGGTAGAGGAGGGTGCCTCTGAGTGTGGTCTTGGGGTCGGTGTGGATCTGGAAGTGAAGGTGTTCAGCTCTAGCGAGGTTGACGTCAGAGCTGGTTGAGATGCGGATGGAATTCTTATGGACGATAGCGATGCCTCCTCCTGTTTGGTCGGTGCGGTCCTTACGGATGATCTTGTAGCCTTCCGGGATGGCAATGGTGATGTCTGGGGCTGATGAGGCGTTCATGCATGTTTCTGTTAGGAAGGCGACGTCTGGAGAGATGGTGTCCAGTAGATTCCAGAGGTCGATGGCGTGCCTGTGGACCGAGCGGGTGTTGAGCAGGATGCATTTAAGGTGGTTGGTGTATGATCTCGGTTTGGTGTTCGTGGATGTGGAGATGCTCTTGGTACTGTCATATTTGCAGGAGTTGCATGTGAAGGGTCCATGGGTGTGTACGGGAGCGGCTTGGGCGCAGTTGGGGTGGCGGCCGGTATTTAGGGCTAAGAGGGTGGAGGAGTCGTATGTAATGCGGGAGGGGTGGGCGAAGCGGGGACCAGGGGGTCTGGCGCTGGGCGCGGTCCTGGCGCGGACGGGCGTAGACGGGCTTACCTTTGGCGCACCTTCGGTCTAGTTTAAAATCTAGTTTGCGACATCAACATCAACATTATCGGCGCCATCTTGTCCCTTTTCAGGCTCGTATGTGCACGTAAGTAGCAGC
Organism: Lissotriton vulgaris; assembly: GCF_964263255.1. Taxonomy (NCBI): domain Eukaryota; kingdom Metazoa; phylum Chordata; class Amphibia; order Caudata; family Salamandridae; genus Lissotriton; species Lissotriton vulgaris. Next base: position 56,689 of record NW_028244842.1, read on the forward strand.
CATTTTGAATGCCATGGCCTCTCTGCCCACTGCCGATAGTCACCGCGTCTCTCTCTCTCTCCCTCTGACCTCGCAAGCATCCCCCGCATGCTGACAGCCCCCGCTCACATGCTTGGGCCATAAACCTCCCCTTCAGTGCAACCCTGCCTCGGAGCCACATCCCGTTCCCAGCTAAACACCTCCCTCCATCCCTTTCATGATCTAGTATCCTTTGATAAACCCCCCTTTTTCCTCTGTGCCCGATTGTCCGGCTCGATCCCAGGCCACCACCTGGCCCTGCGGATGCAGTTTATTGCCCCCATACAGTAGGAAGCTGCCCTCTTCAAAGGATCTACAACTGATCAAAGCCCCCACCCCATGAGATCCGATCAGCCGCACACATTCCGGGAACTGGCGGAATGTCCAGCTGCGCGACAGTCATCACCTACTTAGACGGGGGTGGGGACTTCTACTGTAAATGTGTGTGGGAACGGGCTTGGAGCGGGGATTCCGAGGATGTCTTTCCGTACTTCAAAGTATTTGCAGGAATGTGTCACATGTAATAAACTGTCTGATTTGATGTGTTCTGCTCTGTCGGAATAAACTCCTGTTTCCTGCCTTGCAGTCTCCAGCGCCTGCCTCTTTGTTTGATCATTTAGAGTGGTATGAGAGGTGGCTAACGCCGGGCAATACTTTAAGGTTCTTGGTCGAAATCGGCCCTACCTTTTAACATACATGGATGATCTGCTTTTGTACCTGGCGTCCCCTGTGCGTTCTATTAATTGCCTATTGGATGTATGCGGGGCATATGGACGAGTCTCAGGCTATACCATAAATTGGGCAAAATCGCTCCTTTATATACTTCATGGTCCTCTGCCACGGCTCCAATGAGACTGTGAAATCCAGATTGCTGACAAGGGATTTAAATATCTAGGCCTATACATAATACATCAGCCCACCCAGTTTACTGAGGGAAACCTCATGCGGCCCCTGGTCCGATTTTACCATGATGTCAAGCACTGACGATCACTGCCGCTCATGCTACTAAGAAGGGCAGCCCTCTTTAAGATGATGGAACTCCCCAGATTTCTATACGTCCTATAAAACACCCCATTCCTGGTTTCCCCAGCATACTTTGCAGCGATAAACACCCAAGTGACCAATCTGTTGTGGGAAGGGAGGTCCGCCCGTATAGCCATGCAGAAACTAGTGAAGGGCTGGTATGACAGCGGCATTACCCTTCCCAATATAAAAGTATACTATTGGGCTTCGCAGCTCTCAATAATTAATCAGGGGCTTAAGGCCTTGGAAGCCGAGATAGTTCTAGGGGCACTATGCAATAAATTAAGAAGGAATGCTTTCACAGGTCCAATGGCACATACCGTCCAAGTCTTGTTTGCGGCACAACGAACGCTAGGCTGGGAGGGGGTCATAAAGCAGGCAACACCACTATGGGAAATCCGACGATTAGGGATTTAGACAGTTGGAACTGATAGGTATCTCAAAAGTTGGGGATATGTGTAAAAAGGGCGAGGTCATTTCGTTCGTCCAGCTGAAGGACACTTATGGGCTGGCGCAGATGGAAATTTACTGATACATGCAGATCAGACACCCACTCAGGGGATTATTCCACCAGGAACACAACTGCCAGAGGCCTCACCAATAGAGGACAGACTTCTAATGGACCACTTAAGCAAAAAAGCCCTTTCTCAAACCTACCAGAAAATAATAAACAAGGGCAGGATATGTGTTAGACCCCCATCTTTTCCAATTCACCTAGTATCTCATGTCAGACAACCCTCCTATACTCTGGTCGGATCGTTTTTTGGTCAGTTTTAAAGTAAATCTGCAGTGTGATAATACATTCATCTCAACTACCAGACCGGAGTCGAGAAACTGTAAGAATCTAGACTTAGATTCTTTCAATCAACATCTTGCGAATAACATTCCTGCCATCTCTTCTATTAAGACAGCTGATTCGGACACTATCCATACTTGAATCATGACATCCATCGATGCATGCCTTCCAACCTCTACCGAAAAAAATGAATAATCATTGTCCCCTTGCCCCTTGGTTTTGGGAAAAGTTAAAAATAGAAAAAACTAAATGCAAAGATGTTGGAGGAAGGAATATGCGCCGGAATCGAGACGTATTTACAAACTATCCAAAAGGGACTACCACTCCCTGTGCAACGCTGTGCGAGCTGAATATGTTAACAACACTATTACGTCGCCACATAATAACCCCAAAGTATTGTTCAAATTCGTAAAGGATCTTTCAAGAGCAACCTGCCAACTGTCACCACCTGTGCTCAATGAAGCTCAATGCGAGTACTTGGCTAAGGGTCAGATGTAGGTGGCCCAATACCGGTCGGTAACGGCCGAAATTTGGTAATTTCGGCCATTACGGACCGGTATTGGGCATTCGGGATGTAGGGGACCAAAAAGTAGCCGAATCGGTAAATATACCGAATCGGTAAAGTTTCCGAATCGGTAACGTTACCAAATCGGTAAATATACCGAATCGGTAAATTTACAAAATCAGTCAATTTACCAATTCGGAAACTTTACCGATTCGGTATATTTACCGAATCGGTAAAGTTTCCGAATCGGTAAAGGTACTGAATCGGTAAATTTACCGAATCGGTAAATGGGAAATGGTAAAAATGATTTTCGAGATGTAGGTCTCCTTTGAAATACCGAATTTGCATGAAATTCGGTATTTAAGAGTTGGTATTTACCATGGATTGAAATCAGGGGGTAACCAGGTGCAGGCTATAAAAAAGGCCCCAAAATGCACCACTTTCACCAGAATGGCAGCATTCTACGTCATTGCGAGGCGGCTACGGCTCCAGGCAGAAGGAGAGAGGGTCTTGAAGAGGGAGGAGCAGGTGTACAGGCAGAGGATCACACTATTCCAGCTAACTGAGCCTGAGATCCTGCAGAGGTACAGGCTGGCCCCACAAACAATCCTGGATCTCATCAGGGACCTCCACCCACTTTTGGACCATCCAACCACAAGGGTGCACGCCATCCCAACCCATGTGCAGGTGGTGTGCAGCCTACACCTGCTTGCATCTGGAAGCTACCAGAGTGTGGTTGCTGCGGTAGGTGGGGTGTCCCAGAGCTGTCTGTTGCATTTCTTTCAAAAATTTCTTGATGCCATGTTGCAGAGAATGCATCACTACATTAGCTTCCCTGCAACGCATGCAGAACTGCTAAGGACAAAGACTGACTTCTATCAGATGTCGCAGTTCCCTAACATCATTGGCTGCATTGATGGTACCCACATACAATTATGCCCACCTGCTGCCACTGAGTACATTTATCGGAACCGTAAATCCACCCACACAGTAAATGTACAGGTTATCTGTGATGCAAAGTACGTGATCACTGACATAGTAGCCAGATTCCAAGGGAGTACCCACGACTCCTACATCTTCCAAAACAGTGGTATCTCCGCACGCCTGTCTGCGGGGTAATTCGGCGAAGGATACTTGCTAGGTGACACACTGTGTGAAATTCACTTGATCTGTATTTCATGTGGATGTGTGTGTGTGCATGTGATTAATGTTTATTTCTTCTTACTATTAGGGGACAGTGCATATGCCCTCCGGTCCTTCATCCTCACACCCTACCTCAACCCAACAACAGCAAGTCAGTGGAGATACAACAGGGCACACAAAATAACTAGAAACATTGTTGAGCGCACCTTTGGCATGTGGAAGAGCAGGTTTCGCTGCCTCCATAAAAGTGGAGGGCCCGCCAGTACACACCAATCACCTGCTGCAAAATGATTGCAGCCTGTGCAATGCTGCACAACCTGGCGGTCAAGAAGGGCACAGAAGTGGAAATCTCAGATTATGAGGACCATGACGACGAGGAAGCAGTGCCAGAACCACACACATCTGGAGTTGCAACACCAACTGATGGCAGACACAGACGGGAAGAGGTCACACGCAACTTCTTTTAAGTAAGTAAGGAGACAAAGACAGGCGTAGTATGCAACTAAACTAGTTTAATTTAGTAATGACGTATGTTTTTTAAAGCATAAATGTTCAACAAAAAGTATTTTACTGCAATGATGTCAGTCCTGGTTAACTTCACCATGAACTGTAAAAGTTATTTCCTTGCTCACTTCCCAGTAACACTAGTAGGTTGTTCAACCTGCTCACTGTCCTGCTGGCCTGTGGCCTCAGCATGGCGCCTGCTCCTCCTAGTTTCAAGGACAAGGGTGCTTCCAATGCTGCTCCTGCTTGTGCTCTCCTCACTTACAGGCACATCCAGAGCAGCTGTGTGTGCAGTTTGTGCATTCAACAGCGCTTCAAGAGCACTGGTCATCCTGCCCATGCCCCTAGTGACCTCATTGGTGTTATGGGTCATGGCCTCCTGCATGTTGCTGCTTCTCCTGCATAACAGGGATGTGGCAGTGGCCAGGCAGTTGATGGCTTTACTTTGGACATGTGCACGCTGCCTATCCTTGTGCCTCGCAGCAAAATCATTGTCTAATTTGGTGCATAGAAGCTGCACCGAGTTGTTAATTCCGCACATCCCTGCTGCCATCTCTTTGTTGACCTGTACCAGCTCACTGATGCCCTTTCCTATCTCTCCAATGTTACTATTCAGGGACCTCAGCTGTCGTTGGCATGCCTGGATGGCTTTTCCCTGCATCCTTTGTATCCTCACCGTGCTCCCCTCCAGACCATGGAACACACTTGGACCCTCAACTGGTGCCTCTGCTGGCCTTTCTTGAACTCTGCTTCGTCTTGCTGCACTATGGCCCATCCCTGCACTGAAGTGTGTTGTACCAGAGCTAACTCTTACAGGCAAGTTGTGTGGTCTGTCACCCTCCATGTCAGCTGCTACGGACTCCAATTCGGGGAGTGGAGCCACGACATGACTCCTGCCTGGTTGTGATGGAGGTATCACATCATGCTGTGATGCTGGCATTTCTGGTGATGACAGCAGGAGAGGGGACTGAGATCTGCTAGGGGATGCCAGCAACTCTTGGGCCATTTCTGTGTCTTGGGCAGGTGGATGGCTACTTGATGCAGCTTTGCCCTGTGGTACGTGGGGGGTACTTTGTCTTGCATCCTGACTCTCCTCCCTCTCAGGTGGTGTGCCTTCAGCCTCCTGCAAACGCCTGCGAGACGTTTCACCTGTGGACATATGAGCGTACATTAGCTAAGCGCTACTGTCTCAAAGTCACTAAAATTAAATATTTATCACATTGGCCATGTTCTGTATGCAGTCATTTCATTAACTAATTGGTTAGTGTGCTGTATGACATGTTTTCACATTTCCTGTCTACATATCGCATCATGCATTGACCCTGTATAGTGCTAGCAGTACTGGACTTGGGTTCACTTGCCCACTAAGGGTACAGGTAAGGGTGATGGTATTGGAGGGAATGCAGTGCATGTGTCTTACCTATTTTGCTTGCAGCTCTGGCTGAGCTGTCTACTTCTCCCAGTCCGCAGACACTGTCTGGTTCTATGGTTGAGGCCACCATCTCCTCCAGGTCAGTCAGGGGGGTGCTGGGTTCTTGCCTTCGCCTGTTTTTGATGCCTGCTTGTGATGTTCTGCCATTTTCTTTTTGGTTTGGCTCCTCAGGTCATAAAATCGTTTTTTAAGGTCCTCTGTGTCCCTGGTGGTCACCCCAACTGCATTTACTTTCTCCATAATGTCCAGCCAGATTTTTCTTTTGGCTGATTCTGCCGCAGTGAGGGACTGCCTGCCAAACAATTTGTGGTGCACCTTCACCACCTCCTCCACAAGGACCTGCAGCTCCATGCTACTGAATTTCAGTTTCCTCCTCCTCTCAGGCTGCTCTTTTTCTTGGCTGCTTGACATTTTTCACGTTTAAAAGTGTTCAAAACCCCTTTCTGCTGCTCCTGCACTCAGCTCATCTCCAACTGCCTTTCCAGAAGCTTCTAATTAGTTGCAGCTGCCTGTGTAGCCACTTCCTGGTAGGGAGGGGGAGGGTGGTAGCACCTGTTTGGCTTCCTACTTGAGTTTCACTTTTGTTTGCTTTCCGTTTCGGTATTTACCGAATCGGTATTTACCGAATCGGTATTTCCTACTCATTACTATGGGCCAAAAGGCCCATAGGAATGAATGGGGAATACCGATTCGGTAAATACCGATTCGGTAAGTTCCGATACCGAATTTTACCGAATCAGTATTTTTTACCGATTTTTTACCTACATACCATTTTCGAATTCTAAAATACTGATTCGGTAATTTTCGGTATTTTAGAATCGATAAAATGGATTTACCTGCATCTGGCCCTAAGTTCTTTA